>NW_006408711.1:4226485-4229021 GCF_000296735.1 Chrysochloris asiatica
TTTGGACAGATTATCAGGAGGAACCAACCAGTCCCTGGAGAATGACTTCATGCTAGGTAAAGTGGTGGGTCAGTGAAAAAGAGAAAGACCCTCAACAAGATGGATTGGTACTGCAGCAGCAGCAGCAATGAGCTCAGGCTAACAATAATAATGAGGATGGTTGAGGCCCTGGCAGTGCTTCCTTCTGTTGTATATAAGGCCACTATGAGTTGAAACCAATTCGATGGCACCTAACAAGAAGAACTGAAAGTAATACCCTTTCCTTCAAATCTAATTACATATACTTTTGTCAACCTTTTTATTACCATTTCCTGTAAGTCAGTAAATTCATTACTTTCCTCAAGTTTCTTTCCCAAATTTATCAGATGTATACAAAGCAATACTGTTGGAGAAGTATAATATAAATTCATATTTTTTCTATTATTAGTATTAAAATTGATGCTCACCAATATAAAATCTCTCTGAGTGACATAAAGAATTGCATTTCATTAGCTCAAAAGCCATATATTCATACCTACACCAGTAGTAGTTTCCTCTTCCACTGACAACAAATAGTGTTGCTGTCTTAACAAACATCTTCAGTGAATCTAACGTCTATTTTCACCTGGCTACTTTCTGTAACATCTCTTTGATCTAGAGATAAATAATTTAAAATTCTAGCTTCTAGGTGGCATTAGTAAATATTTTATCACCTAATTTAACATGGAAAGACGGTTTCTTGATTATTTTCTAACAAAAAGTATGACGCTTTATCTTTCATTTTTTATTTAGGTCAACATTTTTTGAAAGCTCATAGTGCTTCAAACGTTTATTTAGTGTTACAAAATGTACTTTAAAGAAGGCTTAGTATTTTGGAAAATATTTAAGAATTCTGATATTCACTTTGGAATATAATAATAATAATAATATAATAGATGAAAAACTGGACAACTATTAAATATATTTTAGTATTTAATAGAGAGAGAAATAGGTCTTATGGTTCTGATTATTTAATGTTGTTGTGTGCTTCCAAGTACATTCCAACTCATAGTGATGATATAGGACACAGACAAATTGTCTCATAGGGTTTCATAAGATGTAATTGTTATAGGGGAGTTCTGATGTGGCACTGTGGGTTAAGGCGCTGGACTGCAAAGTTGGCTTGAACTGCAAGTTCAGCAGTTCAAGCTTACAAAAAGCCTATACTGGGTTGCTATGGGTCAGACAAGATCACTGTGGGTAGGAACCAACGCGATGGCACTTAACAATAACAACAATTTTTACAGGAGCAGATTGTTATTTATTTTCTCCTGAGCAGCCTTTGGTTGAGTTTCTACCCCTGACCTTTTAGTTAGCATCCAAGTGCTTAACTACTGTAAGGGATCTTGTTGTTGTTGTTGTTGTTAAGTGCCATTGCGTCAGGATCCTGTATATGGTTTCAGAGGAGCAGATGGTGCGTTTAAACTGCTGTTAGCATTCCAACACTTATCCTACATTAAGATTCCTTATTATTTAATAGGCACTGTTAATGTGCAAGACTGCAGGGTCGGCGGTTCAAGCTTACCAACAACTTCTCGGAGACCCTATACAGGATCGCTATGGGTCTGAACCAATTCGATGGCACTTAACAACAATAACAAACCAGATGCAGAACCCATCTATTTGCCTAATTGGAACACAGGAAAAAAGGGCAAGAAGACTTTTTCATAACCATTATATTTTCCTTTATTAAGAAGAGTCTAAGAGAATATAGCGTAGTGGTTACGAATCGAGCTGCTAACTTCAGGATCAGCAGTTCGAAACTACCAGCTGTTCCGCGGAAGAAAGATGACACTTTTTGCTCCTGTAAAGATTTACAGCCTTGGAAACCCTGTACAGGGTCGTTATGAGTCGGAACCAACTCCATGGCACATAACAACAAGAGAATAATAGATACTCTGTAGTAGCTATTATTTGAGGGAGCTTCAAAAGTTCTTGGAAAAATGGAATGAAAAGATTATGGGATTTTTATGTAAACTTACTAAATGTTCCCCATATATTAAAGGTGTGATTGAATGTTTTTGGAATAAGCAGTTAGAAAGATGGCATAGAAAAATGGGCATTTTTCTTTTTTGAGGGGGCAGTATGTCCACATTACGCAGTTAAAAAATGGCAAGGATAAAACAAAGTGCAGCTCATTCACAAATACAACTGTCATCTATAATCATGCTTTACCAATGAAAATTCCCCAAATTAGACAATTTTAAGATCATACCCAATGTGAGTGGCTTCAGTCCTTCCTTCTCCAGTGAATACACATCTTGCTGCCAATATGTCACCAAAACTAACATCTACTGGGTGTTCCACAGGGTAAAAAGCCTGCCAAGAAGACAAACACAACAATTAAAATTACCAGTAAAATTCAGAACCCTAGACTCTTGATAATGTCAGGTCTGGAGCTCCCTTGCTAGGGAAGTTGAAGCTGCAGATGCACATAAAAAAATCACTTCTAGAGAAAAAAAGGGTTTATCTTCAACTTACTTAATTCTGGTTTATATCACATTTTGAAAAAAATAAT
>NW_006408711.1:4229356-4230577 GCF_000296735.1 Chrysochloris asiatica
ATTAATATTGTTTCCTGGTAGAATAAGCACTGGACTGCAAGGTTATATGAAGCACAAGATTGATGGTTCAGACTTAGCAGCTACTCCTTGGAAACCTTATACAGAATCGCTATGAGTTGCAACCGACACAACGAGACTTAACAACAATAATATGATTTCCACAAAATTAGATTAGATTCTGCAAACCTGTGGCAACTGGGGGCTCTGACGTCCAATTAATGACCACTGTCCATTTCTTAATCTGTATCCACTCACGACCTTACCTATAAGAAACATGTGTTAAGATAAAATCTTCCAAACTCAAAATGCTGGGTATATTAATGAGAATAATATGAAACAATAAATAAAATAAAAATTTAGAGGTATTTTGCAAATTATTTCATTCAAATAGATTAAAGGCCAAATAAAATTTACGTTTTATATTTATAGCATTAGTAAGAATTTTTATTTAAATTTATGATTATAAATACCTATTTTTAAAAGTATATTTAACATGTAGCGTAAAGTTCTTACCTAAATGGTGAGTATGAACTCTGTAGGCAAAGATATGCATTGGATAGTTTTTATAATGGCATGAAATGTCAGAATTCACCACTGTCAGAAAACAGAAAAAAAGTCACAGTTTAGGTGGAAAATAGCTTATCCTTTTCTAAAACATATGTGTAGGATAGTTACAAGATGCTAAGGATCAGGGTGTTCTTATAAAATGAACACACACTCACTCACACACACAGCAGACAGTAAGCACTTATATGTCTGCCACTCTGTTAAGATAAACTAAGGACTCTTTGCCCTTACATTTTGATTTCATCAACAAAATGATTGCAGTCCAATAAAAATACCCTGTCAGCGAAGCCACAGGCTTTATGTGTTATCATCTTCTTGAGATTCATACAATTGAAAAGACTCAACATTGGTTTTTATTTTTGTAATAAAGAGATTTTCAAAAAATTGAATGCAAACACCTGTGATGACTGGATTGATAACTTCAGATACTTTTATTTCCTTAAAGTGTAATACATGGTATTTACACAATACAGATTTCTTCAATAAGTAAATAAATAATCATAAATTATTTGCTAGTCATTAACATTAAAAGCTTCCTTCCCAAACTAGAAATTAATAATCACTCTGGTAGCGTAGTGGTTACGAATCGGGCTGCGAACCTTAAGGTCAGCGGTTCGAAACTACCAGCTGCTCCGCGGGAGAAAGATGAGGCTT
>NW_006408711.1:4232562-4239340 GCF_000296735.1 Chrysochloris asiatica
TTCTGTTGTATATAGGGTCTCTATGAGTCTGTACCAACTCGATGGCACCTAACAATAATAACAATCATTAATAATAATACCATTTTCTTTAGAAATACTTCAAATACACACTGAAAAATAGTATTGTTTATTCTTGAACATTTTTATAAGTTTAGGAGCACCTGCTATTTTTATGCACACTTGATATATATGTGGAAGTTTTAGCTGTTTTTCTAAAGTGCTGTCAAGTCAATTCCAACTCATGGCGACCCTGGATAGGGTTTGAGGAGTGGATGATGGGTTTGAACCACCAACCTTGCAGCTCAAACTGACCTTGCAGTGCCATACCAGTACTCCATATCTATTTGAGTCCAAAGACTGAGCCACTGTTACAATTACTAGCTTCTTGTATTCTATTCAGGAATTTATGTCACTGTATATGACTAATTTATTTTTTTCCATCTAGAGAAAAGATTACTGATTTGTAAACTAATTAAGGTTTATTCTTTAATTAGTATATGATCTACTATCTACCTATGAAGGGTCTGGTAGTATAGTGGGTTACATGTTGGACTACTAACCACATGTGTCAGCAGTTTGAATTCACCAGTTGCTCCATGGGAGAAAGATGTGGCTTTCTGCTCCCATAAAGATTTACTGTTGTTAAGTGCCATCAAGTGGGTTCCGACTCAGTGACCCTTCATAGGGTTTCCAAGGAGCGGATAGTAAGTTTGGACTACTGAGCTTGTGGTTCAAACAGAACTTGCCAGAGTCCAGTGCTTTACCCCATACGCCACACCAAGACTCCATAAAGACGTACCTGGTAAAGATTTACAGCCTCGGGAAATATATACAGGGTTGCTACTGACTCAACAGTATACAAACACCACCAACAACCTGCAGACCTCAATTTTTAACATCTCAATAAATGAATGGAAAAGTAATAAACAAATAGTTTGTAATTCCTATAGATTACCCTATACTGGGTGGCTATGAATTGGAACCAACTTGACAGCTCACAGCAATAGTAGCAGCAGCAGCATAGATAAGGTAATGAGGTAATAGTAAATCCAAAAACATCATTACTCACCTTTCTCTCCGGGTGGTATAACAGTATCAACAGACATCATAAGGTACATGCCAGCAATTAAAGGTTGTCTGCAGAAAAAAATATTTATCTGAAATATCTAAGTAACAACAATTGTTTTGTAAAAATAAAATATGTCTCAATACAGCAAACTGAAAAATGTGACTCTTGTGAAAATTAAAATGATATAGAAAAATAATATATTTTTATTAAAAATCCTTACATTTCTTGGACAAATAGCTATATGTACTTTTTTATGGCTTGATGAATGCAGAAGACAGCCTCTACATGCCTTCCACTGATTTCTAGCTCCAACATTCATGCCCTTGTCTAATTTCCCCATTCCTACCGTTATCTAAGTGTGTGCTGGATCTAATTAGTGACTTATTTCTAAGAAACAGAGTATGACAAAAGCGAAGGTTCTAGACTCATGGAAAGACAGGGACTGAGTGCTGGCAGCCAAGAGGCAGGCTTACAAAATGTGCCCATTGGCTGTTTAAATGATTATGTATTCCTAAGTGTTTTTGTGTACACCCCCCCCAAAAAAAATAAAATAAAATAAAATAAAAAGGGACTAGAGGTAAATACTGTTAGCCAATAGTGCATGGAGGTGACTGTAATAATTGCAATGAAACACAATATGATTCACTGAGTGTAAACAAAAAAAAAAAAGACTCTGGATTCCATCCTGTATGCCCTCTATTCTTTTCTCACTTGCTTACTGTGATGGAAGCCACCTGCCACGTTGTGCTTTGCACTATTGAAAACCCAAAGGACAAGGGACTGAGGCAACCTCTGGGTAACAGTCAACAAGGAACTGAATCCTGCTAACAACCATATAAGTGGTCTTGGGAGTGAGTGCAGTCCCAGACAAACTTAGATTATAACCTTTGTGCAAGACCATGAATCTGATGACCTAGCTAAATTGCACCCAGATTTCTGACCACAGAAAAATGTGAAGTGAATAATGTTTGTGGTTTTAAGCCAGTAAATCTGGCATGAAGCAATAAATCACTAATACAGTAAAATTTCCACTTTTAAGTCCTCAAAGTACTTAGCATTGTCATTTATCTAGGATAAATAGAAGTACTTACGGCAGACGTGTAAGATGTAAGGACACACCAGAACAGTCCTTGTGATTATCTGAAAGTACACAAAATACGAAAACGTGAAAAAGGCATCTAAGTCTAGTAAAAAGTAGCTGCTGTTTTTTAAAAATTTAAATGATTGTAGTTTACATTACTACATATGTCTCATTTGTTTGGCTCCTATGGTTTCCAGAGTACTTTCATTTTCATTAATTTTCAGTGTATCAGTAGTAAAGCTTTTAGGTAAAGCTATCTGTGGTATTTCAAATGACTAGTTCCCTGCAGTTTCCCATAGATGTTCTAGATATCAGTCCAAAACTCACAGAAGAAAACTGTTGCTGCTCTCCAAAACACTCAGAGAAGTTGGTTAACTAAATGGCTTGTTCCATGGGCTCCAAATAACTGGCTGTTTTACATTTTAAAAACTGAAGGGACCCACAATTTTGGCTTTCAATGTATTATTGCTACTAGAGACTCTAAAGTCTCAAACTTACATAAAGAAATTAGTTCATTGTCTGAGCTATGATTATTCTCACCTTCTAAGTAGAAACTTGGTTCTTAAGTCATTTTAGACCCTAACTTCAGCTAAAAGTCTCGTCTTTATCTTTGCTAAGACCATTATAAAGACCTCTAAAAACCCATTCTTTTCCATATTCCCGAGTCTTCCCCAGTTAAATAAATCATAAATTCCAAAATACCCAAGTAGATTTTATTGTAGTTGTTGTTAAGTCCCGTCGAGTTGGTTCCGAGGGTTTGTATAGGATTTACGAGGAGAGGCTGGTGGGTTTAAACCACTGACCTTGCAGTTCAAACTAACCTTGTGGTCCAGTGCATTATCCTGCAGCACTACACCAGCCCTACTGGAGTTCCTAACCTCTTACCAGAGAAATTATACTTACTCATGCTTACTCATTCCTATTTCTATATATCACACTTCACATTTTGTTTTAAATAATTATAAATGTTAGAAGTTCATTTAATAATATCTGTGACTAATTTCTATTTTATATCAAATTAACAGAAGATAATAATATTCTATAATTATAGATATTATTTATATTATGCTCAGATCAGAGTCCTGGTGTGGCACTGTAGCATCAGCACTGGACTGTGAACCACAAGGTTGGAGGTTCAAACCCACCAGCTTTTCCTCAGAAACCCTATACACTTTCTATGAGTTGGAACCAACTCAGTGGCACTTAACTACAAAAGTGCTCAAATCTATATGGAATATGCTAGTATTAAAAATTTTATAGATATTAAAAACTGTGGGAAAAGCATCTCCTAGTAGTTTAAAAGGCTATCATATTTGGTATATCTTAAAAGTAAATTCACATTTAAATTTTAAGAGCTGATTTTTATTTAAATAATTAATATGTGATTAAGACTAATAAAGAGTCCTGGTATGGTATTGTGGGTTAATGTGCTGGACTGAAAAGTTGGTTTGAACTGCAAGTTCAGCAGTTCAAGCTCACCAGCCACTCCCACTCCCCGGAAACCCTATAGAGGGTCCCTGCAGGTCGGAACCAACTCCATGGCACTTAACAACAAGAAGACTAATACATTTATACTATAAATTAGGAAGCAAAATGTGCTAGTAAATAACATCTGATGGAAAGTCTTCCAGTAGGAATTTTCCTTTCAGCTGTAATTTTCATGAGGAAAACTAAGGTAGCAACATAAAGAAAAAATTAATAATAGGTGGGCTAATGCGTCAGACTGCAAAGTCATTTGAACTGCAAGGTCGGTGGTTCAAGCTCACTAGCTGCTCCTTGGAAACCCTATACAGGGTCCCTGTGGGTCGGAATCAACTCCACAGCACTTAACAACAACAAACAACACAAGCATTTTGATTTATCATATATAAAGTAAGATAAGAAAATATAACAAATGATATTTAATACTTTGGCAATAAAATGCAAAGGAAGTTTCTCTGGATAGTATTGACTTTGGTCTTGCAAAGATAGTACAAGAATAAATTAAATGACCAACATTTCATATTTAATCAAACAGATACCTTGTCTTTGACAGTTTTACAAAATGATCTCCATCTAATCTTCTATAGCAACTTCACTGATGAGTTTCAATGAAGTTTTATTCCCCCTATACATTTCAATTGACCCTTAAAGGACTTAAAAAAGGAACAATAATAACCACATGTTTATTTGCATTATTTTTATGCTCTTAAACATGGAAAGGATAATTCAGATTATTGCATGTAAATTTACTGCATGTAACTATGCCTAGTCTGTACTACTCTGAAATCAATTTATGATCTTACTCAGAATCAGGCAATATGTCTACTGATTAATAGAGAATGGTAGAAGGAATACGAGCTTTAGAGTTGCATGAATTCTAAATCTCAGAGACTCACATTAATAGCTAAGTTGACTTCAAGAAAAATTATTTAGATGTATAATAAACATCATACCTATTTGACAAGGCTATTGTAAAATGATAACAATTTATTCAGTAAATTTAGGTTTGTGTATTTATTACAGAGATTTATTATAGATTATATAACATATTATGTTTATTATGTTGTTGTTATTAAGTAGTGTGAAGTCGGTTCCAACTCATAGTGACCCTACACAGGGTTTCTGACGCTGCAAATCTTTATGGGAGCAGAAAGCCTCATCTTTCTCCTGCTGAACAGCTGGTAGTTTCAAAGTCCTGACATTGAGGTTAGCAGCCTGATTCGTAACCACTACACTACCAGAGCTCTTTCTGTTTATTATAGATTTATAATATTAATATTCATTCAGTTAATATTTGAGGAACTACTATATTCTAGGGATTGTTCATTAAGCATACAATGAACAACAGCATACCATAGTCAGGTTGTCTGCTCTCATAATGCTTATAGGAGTGGTGGGGTTGGAAAGATAGGCAAAAACAAAACACTAAATACATAAAAAAGATAAGGTTATATGTTGTTATTTCTAAGTGCCATCGAGCTGGTTCCGACTCATAATGACTTTGCGGTTCAAATTGACCTTGCATTCCAATGCATTATCCTGCAGTGCCACACCAGGAACCTTATTTATCTACTCATTTATTTATATACTGTGGTCAAGGAAAGACCTTAATGAAAAAGAGACAGCCATATGAAGCTCTCGTCAAAACATTTCAGGAAGAGGAGGCTTCATTAGGAACTGGGCATGGTTTCAGACAGAAGGAAGGCCAGTGTGGAATGAACACAGTGAAGGGGCTTGGGGGCTGTCAATCAGAATATTAAGAGTCCAGACCATGTAATGTGTAGTGAGTTTGAGTTTTGTTTTAAGAAACGGAGTGACAGGATCATATAAAGTGCCCACCTAGCACAGTATCTGGTGCTTAAAGAATACTTATTATTTCAGTTTTTGTAGTTTCTGTTTCTTTTTTTTTTAAGTACACAATACCAGAGGAGAACCCCTCACTGCCCCCCTCCCTCCCTACAATACAATGTACATTCAAGTCAAAGGCTGAATGCACACTGAGAATTGTCTCACATTTTTTTTTTTTTAATTTTAGTATTTAAAGAATCCAATAAGTCACATTCTGATTTACTCGATTCTTAAAATGTGGACAGCCAAAAGAACAATGTGTTGGAAGAAGAACAGCCAGAATGCTCCTTGGAAGCCAGGATGACCAGACTTAAGTCTCTCATACTTTGGACATATTCTCAGGAGGGACCAGTCCCTGAAGAAGGATATCATATTTTGCCAAGTGGAGGGTCATAGAAAAAGAAGAACCCCAACTAGGTGGATCAGCACAGTGGCAGCAGCAATGGGCTCAAACGTAGCAACGATTGTGAGGCTGGTTCAGCAACAGGCAGTGTTTTGCTCTGCTTTGCATAGGGTCGCTATGAGTACCGACTGGAAGGCACCTAACAACAACAACTTGGATGAGCATTCTTAATCAGCACTAAAAAAAATAAAATTGGAAAAATAATAAATTAAGATACTTTCGGTAGCATTGAAGAAATTTATCATTAAAGATAAAATTTGCCACCCAATTTAGAGTAGAATCATGCCAGGTATTGAAATGTAACAATAAAACACGCAGCTTCCCATTAGAAAATGTTCTTTATTCAGAGAAAAGCACAGGAATAAGTCAGAAACAAATTTTTAATACGAAGGAATGTATGACCGACCACACTTACTAAAGTTTTCTCCAACTAATAATAGACATTGCCTTAGAACTATCCATTTACTTCCCTCTTAAGAGATACAAAAACGAGTCATAGGCACACCATGCTATTCACAACACTGCAAAGGCAGCATAGTACCAAGGCCTCCTTTTATTACTATTATTACTTTTAATCAACTACATGGCATATTCTACAAGAGAGTCAAGAATATCCTCAGAGTTTTTCTTTTTAATTAAAAAATGGAGTAGCAATATATGGTTAACATGTTTTAGAGAAAAATGTACTGAACTTCTGCCTTACACATTATTACATAATGATTCTTGATAAAATTAATTTCATAGACTAAATTCTGTCTTATAGAATGAGATTTGAATGTGGACAGAGGGAGGTGAATATACATGGGTCATCCATCAAAATTTCACTTAATTTAAAATAAGCTTTAGTTACAGAATGTGCCCTTTGGTTGTTTAAATTATTACATATTCCCGAATG
>NW_006408711.1:4239505-4255436 GCF_000296735.1 Chrysochloris asiatica
TATACAGAAGGAAAATTAAGTCAAGAGACACACTTAAAAACTAATACTAGTAATGAGCAATGGCCAAAGAATTTATTTACAGCAATTTTATTTGTTCCATTTGATTCACTGAATCATCAGGAAATGAAGCATTTCTAAATACTGTGTGTGTGTAAATATTATAATATTATGCTTTAAATGATCTATAATGCTTAGGTTATAATCATTATTTAACACTGGAGTGGTAGAATTACAATTCTGTATAACTTAAATTTGTTTCTCATCATTTAGTAATGGATAAATGCACAATAGCTCAGGTGGCAATGTGGTTAAATCCTCAACTGTTAACTAAAGGTCTGTGGTTACAATTCTTCAGCAGTTCTGTGAAAGAAAGATGTGGCAGTCTGCTTCCATAATGAGTACAGCTTTGGAAACCCAAAGGGGCAGTTCTACTTTGTCCTATAAGGTCGTTACAGCTAGACTGGACAGCAATGGGTTTTTAATGGATAAAAACACAATGATATTTTAATTCAACAAAAGTTTAAAACCAAGTTATGCCACAATGCACAAAATAGGAAGCATATTTATATACATATGAGTCGCTATGAGTCAGAACCGACTCGATGGCACTTAACAGATAGGAGTAACTAGGTGGAGAAATCCTGGTGTGGCACTATAAGACAGGCACTGGACTGCTAAACAAAAAGTCAGCAATTCAGATCTAATTCCTTGGAAACTCTATAATGGGTTGCTATAAACATGAACCGAATTCACAGCTCTTAAACATAGCAGATGCAAACTTTGGTGAGAAACATATCAACTTAGTAAATGGCATAAAAGTGCTAACCTACTAACTCCAACATGATCCTTGCCACAGTGATATATTGTTATTTTCATAACCCTACGGAGTCCTAGTGTGGCACTGTAGGATAAGTACTAGATTTCTAACCGCAAAGTCAGTGGTTCAAATCCACCAGCTATTCCTGGGAAACTGTACACAGGATCGATATAAGTTGGAACTGACTTTATGGCACTTAACTACAACAACGACAGCTACACTGATGTTATTATTTTCATAACCCTAGGCAGTCCTGAGGAGTCCTGGTGTGGCGCTGTGGGCTAATGCGTCAGACTGCAAAGTCGTTTGAACTGTCAAACTCACCAACTACTCCTTGGAAACCCTATATAGGGTCGCTATGGGTCAGAATCGACGGCACGTAAAAACAACAACAAAAAAATGTAGTTCTGATGTGGTGCTGTAGGATAAATACTGGACTACTAACCACAAGGTTGGTGGTTCAAACCACCAGTCACGTCTTGAAAACCCTATACAGGGTCACAAAGGCCATAAACAACTCAACAGCATTCAACCACCAGTCACTTCTCGAAAACCCTATATAGGGTCACTAAGGTCGTAACCAATTCAATAAGCACTTAACAATAGCAACACTACTGATCTTGGCGTCCTGGTGTAGTAACATAGGATAAGCACTGGACTGCTAACCACAAGATCAACAGTTCCAACCCATCAGCTGCTCCCTGGTTCACTATGAGTTGGAACTGACTGGATAGCACTTAATAATACTGATGTCCACTTCTGGTGGACTCAGAGCTTCAGTTTTTCTTACATATTTCATTGAAGATGTGCAGTGTGCTCTCACTATGCCCGCCCTTCTGGTCAAACACAGTGCTTAGGTCACAAGATATGAAGGCTCACAGGGATCCACTCATTTCAATTCACTAGGCTATATTCACAGGGCTGCCTCTGACATGCATCATCATAATAATGGAGGACATTAAGCACAAGTACTTCTAATATTTTACTACATAAAATTTAAAATAAAAACTGAGACAGTTAAGAAATGTACAGAAAAATAACTTAGAATATCAATATCATGTTCTAGAGGAAAAAGCTCAGAAAAGCTGATTATGTGGCTACAGTAAAAGTAAACAGCAGAGAGAAGGAGAGAGAATAGATGGAAAAGTTAATCCTTGGCAAAAGCCTGAAGAACAGAACTCCACTGCTTAAAAAAGATAGGAACAGTAATTAATCAAATAACTAAAATAGCTCAAAACTACAGAATTACATTTATCTGAAAGAAGAGCAATAAGGGAAATGAACTGTTTCTGATTTATATTTCAATATAAATATTGTACATTTCCACATGCAAAAATTTTCAAGTAGAAAGTTTGAAATTAATCTGTGCATTTTAATGATCTGATCATTGTGTCTTACAAGCTCATCATTAGTATCCAACTATATGCTCATTGAATTGCTTTGTGTAAATGAATGGAATCTAGAGAGTTACCTATTTAATATTTGATAGATTAGTATTGCTGTTAGTTGCCATAGACCCCAAGTATACAGAGAACTGCTCCATAGCATTTTCAAAGCTGTGACTATTTGGAAGCAGTTAGCCAGGACTCTTCTGTGGTGCCTCTGGGTGAGTTCAAAGTGCCAACCTTTTGTCTAGTAGTTTAGTGTTTAACCATTTGCACAACCTGTGAATTCCTAGGTTGTATAAATGCTTAAGCACTGAGCTATGGATCGAAAGAATGTCAAATCAAAACCTGCCCAGAGATGCATCTGGAAAAAGTCCTGACAATCTGCTTTTGAAAAGTCATATCCTTGAAAACTCTGTAGAGCAATTATACTTGGCATGCTTGGGGTCACCGTAAGTCAGAATTGACTTGATGGCATCTAACAACAAAGCAACTACCTAGTATTTAAATGAGTAACCTATATAAAGGTCTTAGCACTCTATTTGGAGGATAGGAAACATTCAGTAAATGTCAGCTGTTATTATTATTATTTTTTAAATTTGTTCTATTGGTTATTGTTGTTAGGTGCCATTGAGTCAGTACCGACTCATAGCGACCCTATGCACAACAGAACAATTTATAATAATTCATACATGAATATTTCATTTCCTTTCTTTTAAAAAGTTTTTATTGTTAATTGAGTGAAGGTTTACAGACAAGATCATCAGTTTTACATTCAACAAATCATTCACTTTGTTTTAATTTCAATAATTGCAATCCCCTCCATGCAAAAACAATAATCCCACTTCCTCCCTGTGGTTACTATTTCACCTTCCCTCTCATCCCTTCTCATCTTTGCCCTTATATCAATCTTGCCCTTTGATCTTCCCCCCCCCATGTTTTATTGTGAATTATATGATATTTTACATGAGAGAACTTTAGTTTTACATTCATTCCATCGTATATTGTCTCATTGCCATGGTTCCAAACCCCTCCATGCATCATCAACCGACCAAAGGGTATACCCTATAAACCCACCCCCTACACTTCCCCCTCCCTCACCCCTCCCATTCTTCAGGACCCAGTCCCTCTCCCTCTCTGGATCCAAAGTTCCCACCCGCTTCATCACTCCACGTCATCGTCTCTGCCTCCATCTGGGGCCTCGCTGCTTCTCTGGGTAGGGTCCTGCTCTTGGCTCTTCTCCGTTGATGGTCCCAGAAACCTCTGCTCCTAGACTGGAGAGTTGATAACTCCCTTCCTTGCTACAAAACGTCTACCTTTACATTTCCAACCCTCACAATCAGTCCTGATAACAATCATTCACTATTGTATCACAAGTGACCCTTCTGCATTTCATTTCATCAGCTCCGTCTAGACAGATTGGATAATACTCACTGGAGATTCTGCCTTCCTCCATGCCCCCTAGATTTAGGTTCCCTCTTGAAAGCTTGTAAGCCAGTTACTTCTTGCCTTTGTGCCCCGCCATTTGGGTATCCAATGTCCAAATTGCCCATCTCTGTCTACTCTGTGTGTGGAGGGGGGTGGGAATGTTTCTTGCTGTGAGGGTTTGTTCCCTCTTTTGGGTTACTGCATCCATAGGTGTAGATCAAGTTCATCCAATTGTCTCAGATCACTTTTTTTTCCCTCTTCTTTCTTCTCCTGGTTGAGTTCTGATCATCCATTCATCGTTGCCCTTTGATCTTGAATGATTGATCATGCCATGACTATCATATCTTACTAGTTTTATTATCCTTCATAGATACCTATTTACTACTTGCCTTGCCTCAAAAATGTGTCATGATAGTGAGTTCCATTTTAGACCTGAAGGGTGATCAAGAGCCATAGTCTTGGGTTCCTTCAGTCTTTTTCTGACTAATGAGTTCAGCTTTTTAAAAAATATTTATTTAATTGTGAATAATGTGATAGTTTACATGGGAGAACACCAGCCTCACATTCATCCTATCTTACTTTGCTTCACTGCAATGACTACAATACCCCACATGCATCATCAAACAACCAAAGGCTACACCCCGCAAGCCTGCTCCCCCATCAACACACAGCCCCTCTCCCTCCCAGAGTTCAGAGTCCCCAGCCGCTCCATCTCTGCGTTGCTGCTTCTCTGGACAGAGACCCACACTCCACTCCTCTCCCTCGATGGTCCCAGGGACCTCTACGCCTGGACTGCAAAATCAACCACTTCCCTCCTTTTGTAACAAAACATCTACCTTTACATTTACAACACTCACAGTCAGACATGTAGCAATCATTCACTATTGAATCACATGAGTCTTATCCTCATCTCCTTTCATCAGCCCCATCTAGAGAGGCTAGAAACTACTCAGTGTAGAATCTACCTTCTCCCTCAACCTCTGGAACTGGGTTCCCTCTTGAAAGCATGTAAGCCAGTCAGTTATTTCTTGCCTTTGTAGGACACCCCCCCATTTTGGGTAGCCAATGTTTAAGTACCCATCTTTGTCGACCCTGTGTACTAAGGTGGTGGGAATGATCCTTGTTGTAAAGATTTGTTTCCTCCTTTGAGCTACTACATCTACAAGTACAAGTCAATTGTAGCAGATGACTCTTTTTTCCCTCTTCTTTCTTCCTCTACTGGAGTTCTGGTGATCCAGCTATTGAAGCCAGGTCAAATGGGTGCTATCTGCAAGTATGGGTATTCTTGTGCATCTCCTCTCACTTCATATCAGCTGGACACTTCACTCTCTGCTCTAGTCTTCTGTGGCCATGTTCCTGTCCCTGGGCTCAGGTGTCCCCAGGTATTGCCATACTGCTGGCATACCAGGTCTCAGCTCTGGCTGACAGGAGTCTATTGAACGTGGTCAGACTAGCTCACAACTTCACTGTTGCTTTACCCCTGTTTCCCCATATTGGTTACCAACATGGCCAGCAGCAAGACCACATACCTGCTAGTATATATTCCCCTTGAGTCTTAGTCTTAGAAGGGGGTTTGCCCTGAGGGATCCTGACCACTTGCCTTGATGGCTCTCGGGTGAACGACTTGCTTGATCTTGTAGTGGTCAATCAGATTGCCATTATTGTTTTTGATTTTTCCTGCTGGTCTTTCTTTCAAGAAGTAGCTTCTGTTCTTCTAGCTACTACAGGCTGTTCTGCTTGTCCATTCAGTGGAAATTTCCCACCTCAGAAGATTCTGGATGAGGATCAGTATTCCACCTACAGTCTCATGCAATGCAAAGGCTCCACAGAAAGCCTCCTTCACTGGACAAGTTCTAGCCCCATTTTAGGTATTCCACTCAGTTATAAGCTGAAGATGGACTTACAAGCTTTTTACGGTTATGTTTCTGGCTATTCCTTTCTCTCCCCCTCAAATGTCTATTTTACAATAGTAGTCAAGGGAAACCAAGATTCAAAAGACAGCCAAGCATCTTAATTAACATTATTTCCCTTCTTTTACTCATTCAAACCATGCCTCAATCCCTGTATTCCAGAGCCCTGTTGTTTCAAGGTTGGGCATACATTATTTACCCCTGTCCTACTTAGCCCATGCAAACCTGCCTAACTGTTCTCCCATCTGCCTTGTTCTTCCATTCTCCTCCCCCTTCTAGTGTACTGCAGCTTTTAAAAAAAAGAATTTAGAGTTTTGTTCCACATTGTCTCCCACTCTTCTAATGTGATACCATTCAGAGCAGGTGGCAGTGGTAGCCAAGTACCAACTAGTTCTTCTGGTCCCAGAGTTGTGATGACTGATATTCACCTGCTCCACTGGTCTGTTGGACTTGTAAATTCCAAGTATTAAAAAAATTTCCTGACTCTTCTTTCTTCCACATATGGAGAGACCAATAGTTGTACCTTAGATGGTGGTACCTTAGTTGTACCAGCTGGTCATGAGTTTTTAAGATCCCAGATATTACTCACTTAAGTAGGATTCAGAACATTTATCTTTGTGGACTGGGTTATGCCAATTGACCAAGGTATTCCCTGAAATTATGGTCCTGAGCCCTCAGACCCAGAAACTCATTGCCTTGAAACGGTTGATAATATCTAAGAAGTTTTCATCATTTTGCTCCCAGAAAGATGAGGCTTTCTGCTCCCATGAAGATTTAAAGTCTTGGAAATCCTATACAATGTTGCTATGGACTGAACCAACTCAACAGCACTCAACAACAATGCTCCACATTATTTGTATGTTTGTTTGCAGCAAAGGTAAATACCCTTGTACAAATATCCTCTTTCATGAATATTTTACTTTTAAGAAATATATTTTCATAGACATAGGATTGGATTTCTTTGATTGAAGAAACAGAAATAAATAAAATGTCTCCAATCAATTTACACAGGCATAGGAGAAGGGGTAGAAGAACATGGAAATAACAAAGAAATAAAAAGCGGTAAAAAGAAAAAGGAAATAGGGATCAGAACTCCAAATTTGGGCTGTTAAGATATTATACAAAATAGATATTCTCAAAATGAGACCCTTTGTCACTATAAGAAAGACTGATTCACAAGGTTCTAAACGAAGTAACCAACAGAACCAACATTAATATAAATACATTTTAGTAAAACATAAACACCATGGTCTTACAACAATGATATTTTTGAGTTAGAGAGTTCATAGGGCCATGAAGAAGTGAATAATTTATTGTTTCAAGGTCCTTCCTGATTTTGAGCACTAAGTTCTTCACTAGACCCAAGACTAACTGCTTTATTGTAAGTTATAAGTTATAAGAAGTTAGTTACATGATGTTATATTTGAAGAAAGGAAATGTCAATATTGAAAATTTTGGAGTCCTGGTATAGCCCTAGAGGATAAGCACTGGACTGTTAACCACAGGTTGGCAGTTCAAATCCCCCAGTCACTCTTCAGAGTTGGAACAGCCTTGGTAGCACTTACCAACAAGTAGCACGACAGTATGCACCCTTATAGTTGGGGAGAGGGTGAACTTAGTACCAAAGGAGAGAACAGATTTACTTGAGAACAAAAAGACCAACAACACAGCTATCTGGACAGAGGCACTGTCAGGGCCTACTCATGTTAGGATCTACAGACGAAGCCAAAATTTCAATGTCATTGTTGGTGCTTTCACCTAACAAGTTGGTCAAGTTGGTTCCAACTCATAGTGACCTTGTATAGGGTTTCCAAGGAGTGGCTGATGGGTTTGAATAGCCAACCTTGTGGTTAGCAGTCCAGTGCTTAATGCTCTGTATTTATAGAAGACTGAATTTAAAATATCCATGTTAAAGGGGTCTTTCATGATTTTAATTCCTTCTTGGTAATACAAGATTTTAATTTAATGGGTTTTAAGATATGGAGATGAAATTTGATTCATTAAATAGCTATCAAATGGAATTGTGAGAGATATTTATTATATGTCATTATATTGTTTTATAATGTAATAGAAGCTTTTGTAAACTTCCATTAACAACAGAAGAGTTAAAAGGCTCATTTGTAAAATGAAGTGTAAAACAGCAATGACTAATGTCTTAGAAGCACATTATAACATACGACAGTACTGTACTATTGTCGCTAAAATCCTAAAGAGTAGTCAGATAATGAAAAAAACCAAGTATTTCCAGACATTGGGTGAAACTTGAAAATAGCATTCAATCAGAATCTAATCTTGAGCAAGATGAAAACTGTATGACCACTCCAACAAGGGTCTACGCTTGCCGTTTTTGAGAAATTGCTGTCCTTTGCTTAGGGAGAGATGTATAACCACAGTGAGGTAGTTTATCAAATATATAGACTTGTAGACTTTCAGAATTGAAAGGACCTCAGAGATGATAGAGTTCAACTGTTGTACCTTACAGATCGGGAAAAGGAGAGGAAAATGATTAAAAGTGCTGCCTGAAGCATTTCAGCTAACTGGTAACACACCTGCCTATGGAATCCAACTCTTCAATCTTAAAGTTCAGTAAACCTTAGTTATTAAAACATGAGTTAAAGTTCATCCAAAACATTTTATCTATGAAATCTCTTGGAGGAATATAAAAAAGATAAAAGGAATAAGCAAGAATAGATAAGTAATGAGTGGTACTTAAGTTCATTCACTTAAGCAGGAAGTTAATTTCTCTTAATGGGAGGTGAATGCATGGGATATGAGGTTATCCATCCCAAACTATTTAGCTTGCTTTTCTAATAATAGCATGTAGTTCCTGCTTGGAATCACAGCTAAGTAGTAATGTGGAATAATGCATGATAATAACCTATTACATCTTAGTTCCATAGAAGTCTGTTGCCCTCTCCTAATTTTTCCCTCTAGAGAGAGCCCTCAATTCTTCATGAGCTCATCTTGTCCTGGTTGTTTCCTGCATCAATAAAAGGATAGGTTAACCATTGATCCTGAGGGAACCAATGTATTGTTATAAACGTTATCCCACTAATTGGAAGAGCCTTTCAGAAAGACAGACCTGGATTGAAATCCACTATAAACTCCTAGGAAGATAAAAAAGATAAGGGATAAAGCATACCCATTATCTACTATCCGAAACCACAGTTCTGGATAATGGATTTGTTCCTTATGGAAGTACTGAAAACAGAGGCCTGGACCCATTGTCAGTGTTATGAAAAATGAGATAACATCTTAAGTAACAAAACTTATCTTAGAAAAGTTGGAAGCAAATAAAATGTATCACTGTATCAAACATGAATCTAAAAATTTAATTCTTCCATTCTGAACATTAATTCTGATGTAATTTAAAGACCAACTTCTGTACCTTCTGTCTTGAATACAAAAGCAAAAATGAATCAAGGATATCATACTACACACCAATAATTTTCCAGGAATACATGGACACAAGTTCCTTAGATGGCAAAAACTTAACGGGTGGCAGTTCAAACCCACTCAGTGGGGTCATGAAAACAAAAAAAAGACCTGGTTATCTGCTTCCATTAAGATTAAGCACCTGAAAAAAATGCTTATAGAAGAGTTTTAGTCTGTAACACATAAGGTCACATGGGTCAGAATCAACTAGACAGCAACCAACAACAAAAACATACATAAGTAACATTGTAATAATTGAAGAGTCCTGGTGGCACAATGGTTAAGTGCTTGGATCCTCTCTGAAAGGTCATTCCCCGGAGAAATGTAACCCAGACCTGGTGATATGTTCTTATAAAGATTTCACTCTAGGAAACTGTAGGTGGCAGTTCTACTCTATTACAAAGAGTTGCTACGAATTGAAATCAACTCCGTGGCACACAACCTTGTAATAACTATTTGACTACTAAGTTGACTCGATCTTTACCCTATAGTTCTTTGTTATAAATTAACAACATTAAATGATTCAGACAGATGATAGATATGTGCCTGAGGATAAATCGTGACTCCCAAGGTGACAAACAGTAGGGGAAAGGAATGTTACATAGAGATTGATTTCCAAAGTCAGGGAAAATCTCACACAATCAAAATTACTTTGAAAATCTCTTAGGAGGGTTTCTAGTACAATAGCAATTAGGAAGACATGTTATATAGAACCTCTACAACAAAGGTATGAGTGACCAAATGAAATAGATACAGATGATAATCCTGGAACCCTGAGCTTCAGAGGAAAGGATAGGGAGGTGGATTGAATACTGACTATGTGAAGAAGCTGAACAACAGCAGTAAACAGAGAGGTCTTTAAACTGATCAAACAGTCGGTTTCCTTGGCATTGGAACTGATTGTTGCCACTTGTGTCAGTTGGGCTTGAGTTGTTTTAAAAAAAAAAAAAATGTTTCTGTCCAATAGGTCATGTTTTATGAAAAACTTATTTCTGTACATTTGAAAAATTTCAGCAAAGAGATGGACACATGCATGAGAGACAAATAGGAATGGAGGGGGTCTGTTGGAAGAGCAACCCGTGTTCACTCTGGGCACATGCTTAACGAAAACAATTTGGGGTTAAATGAACCTAAAATCCAACTCCTTTGTAGAGTTTTGGCACTATCTGGACTATAAATGTAGATCCTAACATCACCTGATAGTACTCATGAATAAGGTAACCATCCAAAATAACCAGAAAATACATATATTAAAGTTTATTTTTTAAATCAAAACAAAATCTTAGCCCACAAAAATTCATCAGGCGTATTCATAGATCCCTGAAAGCATATTCTCAGATCACATTTATAGATACTCTGATATAAAATAGTCCCTACTCAAAACTACCAACAGCTTAAGTTATCCCGGCAGCTGTGTAGTACCAGTTTAGCAAGCATAACTGAATAGGGGGCACTGTTAACAAGACACAAGCAACAGGGAGGTTTTCTAGAGGCTGCTGAAAGCTGGCTTAGCAGACAATCTTTGGTGCTAAATAAAGGAAGCACTATGGGGGAAAAAAAAATCTTCAAAAAAGAATTCCTTCTGAAGCTGTCATTGCAGTGAGTTAGCCTCTTTTGATTCTGTATTCACTGCTACTGGGACTAGAAATTACTAGCTTCCATTTGTCCTGTGGCAAGGAAGAGAAAATGCATTTATCCATCCTGCAGGAAGAAGACTTTCACAAATGATGTCCTGTGCTAGTCCCAAAAGAGATCAAATGGAAGGCAAGCAGGCAGGCTCACCCGCGTGCTTTTATAATCTCTCTGTATGTGGAGGATGTTATGGCACGACTAATGTCAGAGCACTTTCCTGTTTCCATCTTTTATGAATGCAAAGGGGAAAAAAACCCACCTGCAGTATAGCTCATGATTTATAATGTTTCTTCTCTCAGAATTATAAACCTGCTCCAGAGCTATACTTCTATGAGAAAAAAACATTAAAAGGATAAAGAAAAAAACCCACCAAACCTGACAAAATAAAAAAATATTTTTAAAAACATAGCGCTAAGCTTTAAAAATATTGATTGAGTTTGAATGTCTTATTGAACTATAATTCACAGAAAATTAAAAAATGGAGAAGTATACTGCTCCATGAAATTTCACAATCTACACAGCTATATAACCAAAAATCAAAAGCCTTCCACTTGTACCACTTCCCTGAGGTGTTTTAAGTTTTAAATGTTATATTCATCCTAGAGTGGTGTTATACGGTAAGCACTGGACTGCTAACAGCAAGATTGGCAGTTCAAACACACCAGCTGTAGATTGGAAACCCTACATAAGGTCGTGGATGAGTCCAAACTGATTTGATGGTACTAAACAAGAACTATACGGTAATATATATTTTTATTTATGAAGGTGTTATCTTTTGGCTAGAACCAGGCACATTCAAGTAGTGAGACTATTAACTGTATGGCCTTTGGATGGATGGTTTTAAATATTATATATCGATAGTGAAAATCCTTATTTTTTTGGAAAATTTTTATTGTTAACTGAGTGAAGGTTTACAAAGTACATTATCAGTTTTACATTCGACAAATCACACACTTTTTTCATCTTAATGATTAATATCCCTTCCATAAACAACAGTTATTCCACTTCCTTCCTGTGGTTCCTATTTCTATTCCACCCTCCTTCCCAACCCCTCTGAACCTTGTCCCCATGTAAATGTTGCCCTTTTGATCTTGACTGGTTGACTATCCCATGGTAAGCATGTGTTGTTGTCCCTATGGATCCATCACTTTGATGAAAACTGGCCCACGAGAGTGAGTTCTGTTCTAGACCTGAAGGGCTGCCAATGGTCTAGTCTCTGGTTTCTTCAGCTCTTTCTGAAGGAATTGGCCCTGTCTTTTTTTTAATTTTTTATAATTTCAAGTTTTGTTCCACATTGTCACTCACTCTATCAGGGAACTTCTAATGTGATCCCTTTCAGAGCTGTTGGTAATGGTAGCCAGGCACCATCTAGTTCTCATCTCAAAGTCATGGAGACTGATGTTCACATATTCCATTAGTCCACTGGAGTAATTGATTCCAAGTATCTTCAATTTTTATCATTCTTCTTTCTTCTGCACATGGAGAGACCAATAGTTGCACCACCGATGGCTGTTCATAAGCTTTTAAGATCCTAGTCACTACTCATCAAAGTAGAATGTAGAACATTGTCTTGTGAACAATTTAATGTCTGTTAACCATGGTGTACCTTGAGTCTATGAGACCCCAAACTCAGCAACTTATTGACTCCAGGTTTGGGAATGTCCAAGAAGTTTTCATCATTTTGTACCCTGTATGCTCCACCAAGGGAGCATGATGGTTCCATTTGATAAGTACTGGACTGCAAACCACAAGGTCCATAGTTTGAACTCGCCAACCACGCCTCAGGAGAAAGATGAGGCTTTTTGCTCCTGCATAGATTTAAAGCCTCTCTCGTAAACCCTATATAAGGTCGCTATGCGTCGGAACTGACTTGACAGTCCTTAACAATAACAGCAATGCTCCACCACATTCATAGGTGTGTTTTCAGCAAAGGTAAGTACCCATGTACAAACATCCTATGTGAGACCCTTATATATTTGTGAAAATCCTTTTTTAAGTTCTTCTTTCTCATAGTCAAACGTTAAAATTAACCACTCATTTTCTAAATTTTTGTTCTTTATATACATTCCTTTCCTAAATGATAATGTAAACTTTTTTGCATTCTCCCAATTATTGCATGTTCTTCCCATAATGTACCTAACAAAAAAGTCTAAGAATCATGGAAAAAAGTAACTAATAGATATGACAAATAATGAAATAAGAATGGGACTTTAAAAGCTTTGATTTCAAAGAAACTCTTTGAAACACAATCTGAAACAAAGCTGAAAACTGATTTCTTATATAAAATGTTCTATGAAAAAATTTTGATGTATATTAAGATGTATCTTTTATTATAAAAGAGGTCTACTCACCCTCTTTTTGGGAATCTCACTGTTTTGTGCAACATGTTTTCCTTCTTTGTTTAACTTAATATCTATAAATGTTCATGAATCTTAAACAATGAATAATCTTTCAGCAAAAGCATCATATTTTGTTTTGAAATTAAGGAGTTTATATTTTGTTTAAGCTGTAACTTAATTGGAACAAATGTTTTTTGAAACTTAACCTAAAATCAATGGCTGTATAGCTATCAATTTAAAATAATATTGCGTATTGTGTTTTGATTCTGCATGAAATATACATAATTATCCATATGGTCCTTCATGTTAATTAGTGAATACATTCTGAACATTATAGCTCATTTATCTGAAATAGCATTGATTTTCATGCACTTAATATTTTTGTGTTCTAATGTTATGAGGATAAAGTAATGTTTACAAAGCACTCTGAAATGATAAGTACTACGTAAATGCTAAGCACCGTTACTACATTAATTGAAAAATATTGTCATTCTTCTGTGACTAACTATCTCTCAATTTTTCCTTATACCTTAAGCAAGTGTTAACACCATAATAGATCACGACATAGTAGAAGTTCTGTGGGTACTGAGACAATATCCTCTATATTCTTGGTGATAATTAGAGATCTCAGTATTCCAGATCAATTTTCTAAGGAGGAAGGTTCAAGAAAGTACAACTGACATCCAAGTGGAGTATTCCAATTTTAGACTTTTTATGTTGGGCTAAGCATAATGTATCCCATACTAGAAAAGACTTTCATGTGACAAACTAATTTAAAGATATAGGCTTTAGAAATAATTCAAAGAATTAAAAAAAAAAAACCCAGCTCTGAGTCTTCTGGCATCCAATCAACATAGATGAGCACAATGTGAAATAATGAGCAGTCATATCTTACTGTAGAGAAATAAATACAACTCTTGGGCTCAATATTACATTGCACTTAAGTTGGCTGAAATAGGAAGGTCAGAAGGAAAAGTTTTTATTTTATTTTGCTAACAGAATACACTGTATATATTCATAAATGTTATATTTTAGTGGTTTATTTCAAATACTTTTCAAAGGCAATTAACATATTAAAGATATTCTTTCCTTCTTAAAGTAAGACAATCAGCTAATAAAAAGGAAATTTGAGCACTTCTCTCTAATGACTTCCTTCTTTTCCTAGAATTTCTGGAACATAATAAACAAAAATAAACATGTCAAGACAATGAGAGGCAAAGGTTAGGGCAAATGCTGCTATACAAGTTAAAAACATTGCCACAAAATCATATAAACATTTTCTAAACAAAAACACCAAAATGTGAAGTTCTGTTTTTTTGACATAAATTCCATCAAGGTCTATAACATTTTTGAAGGTGGTATTTCCATCTCTCTAACCTTTCTTGGAAGGAGTCCTGGTATGGCGCTGTGGGTTAATGTGCTGGTCTGCAAAGTTGGTTTGAACCGCAAGGCTGGTGGTTCAAGTGCACTAGCTGCTCCTCTGAAACCCTATACAGAATTGCTATGGATCAGAACCAACTCTACAGCACTTAACAACAACCTTTAAGATTTCTGAGCCCTTCTATTTATACCACATCAAGTGGCAGTTTTGCCATAAAGGGACTCAAATCATGTTCCTTTTCATTGTTCTTTGAGTTTGGAAATAAAAAGATGTCTGGAAGGGTATGAACAGGGCTGTAGAGTGGGTATGATAAA
Organism: Chrysochloris asiatica; assembly: GCF_000296735.1. Classification (NCBI taxonomy): domain Eukaryota; kingdom Metazoa; phylum Chordata; class Mammalia; order Afrosoricida; family Chrysochloridae; genus Chrysochloris; species Chrysochloris asiatica. The sequence goes on from NW_006408711.1 coordinate 4,254,147, forward strand.
GTTTCCTAAAGACATTTTCATAGCACAGTCCTTGCTACCCATAATGAGCTGGTGCATTGCCATTATGGGGGAAAAAAGCACAACTTTTCTGTTCTTTTTGTCACCAATACAGTTGTTAAATTTTCTTACAACTTCCTCCTAACAAGCTCCTGTAATCTTTTTGTGTTCTTCAAAAAAATCTATCAGGATTTTACTTTTATTGTTGTTTTGAAGTGCCGTTGACTCAGTTCTGACTCATAGTGACCCTGTCATTATAACATTCTGAGCCGACATCTTTCCTTGAACTGGCCCAGCAGATCCTCTCAGAAGCTGAGACAAATGTACTAAGTGAGAGAACTTGTCTGCAGTCATCCACTGATTGCAGGCATGTTTAAACACGTTTTGTTTGGAGCAAACCCATGCATGTATTAACTGGACTCCTCATAGCAATACTTTTTGACTTACCCTTGTATGTGTTGCCAGGGGGGAAACAAAACAAAACAAGCAAAAACACTCCCAAACAGCATCTTGCCTAGTGTTTACTAGTGGCTGAACTCAATATGAATGAACCTGAATTGTATCTCCTAATTTTGCATGAGCCTAAGGATAAATACTTATTTCTTCTTTAATTTCTTTTACAGAAAAAGAAATTAAAAAAATTTTAAAAAATATTTGCTACTCATATAAATAGAATTAATTAATTGACAACAGTAGCTAACTACCTTGAAAAAAGGAATACATTATTATGGGTGACTTAAAAAGCATAAATTTCAAAGAAGCAAATGAAGGTTTAAGTATAAGGCTTTCTCAAAAACAACTGAAAATAAATGTAAAACTTGAAAATCTAACTTGCACATAACCAAATTTCTTGCTCAAAAAAAATATCACTTAAGGAAACTTCCAGTTGGCAGCCGCAGAGCAGAGTCAGATGTAGGGCAGGATCCATGGCAGAGGGGCTGAAAACACAGTGATGTGGCTCTCACGAAACTACAGACTACCAAACATTTTGAAAAGTACACAAACAAAAGTAGACAAAATAGATAAGTGGGACGTACTAAAAATTAAAAACTTATGTGCATCAAAAGACTTCACCAGATTAAGGGACTCATTTAAAAAATATATAGGAAACTACAACACCTCTACAAGAAAAACACAAATAACCCAATAAAAAAATGGGCACAGGACACAAACAGACACTTCACCAAGGAGGAGATCTGAGCAGCCAACAAACATATTAAGAAATGTTCACGATCACTAGCCATCACAGAGATGCAAATCAAAATAACAATGAGATATCATCTCACACCAGCA
>NW_006408711.1:4282896-4291159 GCF_000296735.1 Chrysochloris asiatica
ATACCCTCTGGTTGGTTGATGATGCATGGAGGGGACTGTAACCATTGCAATGAAATGATACACGATACACGATAGGATGAATGTAAAGCTATTGTTCTCCCATGTAAACTATCACATAATTCACAACAAAACATTTTTAAAAAAGAGATAGATCAAACAACATATTGCTTTAGGCTAATCTGCTGCACAAGACCTCTTTAAAGTGTTCAAGAACAAAGATATCAGTTTGAGAACTAAGGTGTGCCTGACCCAAGCCATGGTATTTTCAGTAGCCTCATATGCATATTAAAGTTGTATAATGAATAAGGACAACCGTAAAAGAATTGTTTTTGAGTCAATAGTGTTGGAAAAGAATATTAAAAGTATAAAAAGTGACAGATCACCACTTGTCTATCAGTCTGTCATACCCTCGTGGCTTGCATTTTTCTGTGATTCTGGAAACTATGCCACGAGTATCTCAAATACCAGCAGGGTCACCCACAGTGGATATGTTTCAGCTGAGCTTCCAAATGAAGACAGACTAGGAGGGAGGAGAGATGGACTACTTCTGAATATTTAGTCATGAAACCTTTGAAGCCAAGATAGACAGACATTGTCTCTCATACTTCAGACATATTATTAGGAGGGGGCCAGTCCCTGGAGAAGGATATTATGTTTGGTAAAGTGGAGGGTTGGAGAAAAAGAGGAAGACCACTAATAAGATGGATAATCACAGTGGAGGCAGAGTGGGCTCACGCTTAAGAACAATGGTAAGGTTGGAACAGGATCGGGCAGTGTTTTGCTTGGTTGTGCAGAGGGTTGCTTTGAGTCAGTGCCAACTTGATGGCACCTAACAAGAATAATAATAGACTGCCAGAAGAACAAACATATGTGTGTTGGAAGAAATAGAGCCAGAATGTTCCTTAGAAACTAGGATGGTGAGACTTTATCTCTCATTCTTTAGGCATATTATTAAAAGGGACCAGTCACTAGATACTCCTGATGTGGCACTGTAGAATCAGTAGGGAACTGCGAACAGGGTCAGCAGTTCAAACTGACGACCTGCTCCTTGGAAACCATAAACAGGGTCGCTATGAGTCAGAACTGACTGTACAGCACTTAACAACAACAATCCCTGGAGAATGATATCATGTTTGGTAAACCAGAGGGACAGCAAAAAAGCAGAAGACCCGCAACATGATGGATTGGCACACTGGCAGCAGCAAAGGGCTCAACCATAACGATTGTGAGGATGGTTCAGGACCTTGCAGTGTTTCATCCTGTTGTGCATAAGGTCACTATGAGTGAGAAAGGGCTCAATGACACCTAACAAGAGTAACAATAATACAGAAATATCCATGCATTCAATGAAAGAGGATGTCTTGATTTCTCAAGATGACATAGGAAATATCATTTATACATTTGAATACATTTTGATATGTTAAAAAACTCTTCATTCTAAACTGTATATGGCCTAAAGTATTTTGGATAAAGGTTTGTGTCCCTACATAAGGAAATAGTAGAGAAATCAGAAGTGGGATTTGGATATAGAAAAAAGATTTGACAGACAGCACAGGGACTATATCCTCAAGTAAAGTGTGCTCTTCCTGGAATTACATTTCCCTGTCTACTGGGGAATGATGCTTGTTTAAGTCACCTGCTGTCTCTGAAGGCAAGAATGAGAATATATTCTTTGAATTCTGGAATTAATGTCCTTGGTGAGAACTAAGGTCCCTAGATGACATAAATGGTTTGCTCTCATCTACCAACTTAAATGTTGGTTGTTCAAACCCATCCAAGGATTCAGTGGAAGAAAGACTGGCATTCTGCTTCCTTATGATTACAAGAAAACCCCAGAGAAGTAGTGCTCAAATGGGTCATGATGAGTCAGAATCTACTGCTTGGTAAGGGTTTGGGCTTGGTGAGCACTAACCATATAATCTACATTCTGGAAAAGAATTAGAATTGCTGGTTTATGAACATTTCAGGGTCTTATTCGAGAAAAGCCAAACTGTGTGCTAGAAAGTGTCTACTTTTATACAGTCCATGGCTTTCAGGCATCTCAGTTCAGGGGTGGGGAATCTTAACACCCCTCATACTTTCAATTTCAAAGGAGATTCTTAAATATGAAAAGTAATCCAGAATATTCCAAAATACATGGTTATAAAAATTTCACCCCCATAGCATTCCTCAATTTGTAGTGGAGTGAGTAAAAGAAGGCTAGAAATTATGTATGGTTCTTGTACAGATTTATAGAAGACAAGAGAGGAAGCAATGGGGAGCCTTCTTTGACCCAGTTTCCCACTATCTCTGCAATCAGGTATTGGGGAGTCAAAAGGACTTTAGTGCTTACACTGTAGTCACAATAGCCTGTTTTATACTGGAATTAATAAGTTTAAGTATAGCTGCCCTGCCATTGATCTATGCTCCATCTTGTTAAAAAAAATGCATTCACAAGGGCTTTTTACCCAGGCTTATAATTTCAAAACCTTTTCCAATAGCTTCCTGCAAGTAGTCTTGTAGGGGCGGAGGTGTGGTAGATGCCACAGTGGAATTAGAATCTTCTGGAGTTGTCTCTCTTTCTCTGGCCACTGTTTCCACTGCCTTCTGCTCATTCTCGCACTCCTTGAGTTGTGTTAAGAGAGGAACCCCCTGTGTATGCACTCATACATGTATGAATGTGCATACTTAGTGTCCAACAATATCCACCAATCTGCAACTAGGAATCCCTAGATAATGCAAATGGTTAACATGCTGAGCAGTTATCCAAAGGGATGGAGGTGTTGTCCACTAAAGGTGCCTCATTAAGAAAGGCTTGGCGATCTTCTGAAAAATCAGTCACTGAAAACCTTATGGGCCACAGTTCTATTCTGACACACATGGATTTGTGAGCATGATAAAACTGATTCTGTGCCACAAAACTATTTAGAACCACACATAAATGTATCACAGCCAGGAGGGAGTAAGCAAAGAGGTCAAGGAGAAATCAATTCTGCAGGTTACAAAGTTCAGGCATTGGAGTTCCCATGATTATATTCAGTAATTTCCCCTTCAGGGCTTCAATACAGAATCTGTTTGCTTTAAATTTACACATAATCCTATGAAAATGAGCTATTTAGATCCTATTATCTAAAACCACCAATTTAGTATAAGGAAGAAAAGTGCTTATTGGAAATCAATCTGGCAACACAAAATATTTTGTAACAACATGTAATTTTACCTGCCTTTAATCTCCTCCTCTTTCTGCATTTACTCTTTATTGGTTCATATTATAACAGTTGTTATTCTAATTATATTTTTCCTGACTAGACAGTGAGCTATATGAAATCACACCTGTTTTTACTCATCTCTACTTCCGTATAATGCTTTCTTTGAATTGTTAAAATGAGTTGAAGTGGCACTTAACAACACAGAAGGCTACAGAAAAAGAAGAAATACAGATACAAAGAAGACAACTAGCCCAAGGAACTTGGGGAAATTGTGTATTCCTAGAAATTAAAGGAAACTCACAGTACATTAATTGATATTCAGAATTATATTAAGCATACAACATCACTTTTAATTCGATAAGGCATGTAATATATATTTTAAATATTTCAAGTTTTTAATGTTCAAGCATTTAAAGAGTTAAAACCTTAGTTTTTATAGCTACTGAAAATGACTCATCCTTTAAGAATTCCAAATAGAACTTTATGAGCTCATTTTACAAACATAATTCAAAAACTTTGGAGACTAAGCTTTCAAAGTTCACATACAGGGAAGTTGAATGTAAGGTCCTGAGGTTTCATTTATTTCATTCAGAAAAATAAGTATTATGCACCAATTCTAGGGAAAAGAATCTGTTGGCTATACTTCCAGGAATGTACTAAAGGGTAGGCATACTTTGAGGGCTGTGGTTAAGGGGTAGAAGGAAGCCCTGAATATGTGATGTGTGTATATTCTTGATAACATATAGTAGTTTTCCTGTATTTGTAAGGGCAGTTGTGTAGATTATACCTAGGATATTTTTGCCAAGCCAAGTGTAATCAGGATTTAAGCACACTTGGGTGGAGTTCCTTACCTTCATTCTAAGAATATCACTCAGTTGGTAAGTGCATGAGTTTTCCAATGTGATAAATGAGTTGTTGTTAGATACTATTAAGCTATTGCCAGAAACTCTAGAAATGAGAGGCCAGTTTTCCTAAGATCCGCCTGTGCCAAAACATCCAGGGAGAATACAGCAATCTCAGGAGAGAATTTTCTCTCTGGTACCTGACTTTGTTGAAAAAATCTGGCAGAAAAAAATAAAAAGAATGATGAGGGATCCCTAGTTTCTACTAATCTAATTTCCTTAAGGCAGGAGCTCCATGTTGCAGTTTATCTTTGTATAATGGAATTATGAATAAATAAGCTGCTGTGGAGAAGCAGAAACAGCAGAGCTAGAGACTGGCAACAAAACAGATGTGAACACAGTTGTGTCTAAACATAAGGAGAAATAGTTATGGGCAACTGTCACAAAAACTTGTATTTAGGAGAATTTATAGCACATTGAAGTCTATTTGTGTAAGTACAATCACAATGGAAGAGTCCTGGTGTGGGACTGTAGGGTAAGTACCAGACCACTAGGTCTGTTTGAACCGCAAGGTCGGTGGTTCAAACCCACAAGCCACTCCTTGTAAACTCTATACAGAGTCGCTATGAGTAAGAGCCAACTAGAAGACACTTAACAAGAACAATCATAACGGAGGGAGTTCAGTGATAGAATACTCTCCTTTCACACAGGAGACATAGGTTTGATTCTTGGCTAATGCACCTCACGTGTACCCATCATTCACTGGAGGCTTGCATGTCACTATAATACTAAACAGATGGCCAGGAACTTTCAGACTAAGACTTGTTGTTGTTAGGTGCCATCGAGTCGGTACTGACTCATAGTAACCCTATGCACAACAGAACGAAACACTGCCTGGTCCTGGGCTATCCTCACAATCATTGCTACACTTGAACCCATTGAGACTATTGTTGTTGTTAAGTGCTGTCGAGTCGGTTCCGACCCATAGCGACCCTGTACAGGGTTTCTGAGGATGTAAATCTTTAAGGGAGTAGAAAGCCTCATTTATCTCCCGCTGAGCGGCTGGTAGTTTCGAACCGCTGACCTTAAGGTTCGCAGCCCAATTCGTAACCACTACGCTAAGCATAAAATCCTAGAGCTCTACTTCTGAATATCAGCCAATGAAAATCCCTATGGATCACAATGGTAAGATCCTCAACCCATTACGGGACCAGGCAGTGTCTAGTCTAGTTCATGAGGTCACCATAAGTTGGGAGAGGACTCAATAGCCAACAACAAAAACAACAACAAGATAATGATAGCTGTAGGATAGGATAAACACTAAACTGGTAACTGCAAGGTGGGCGGTTCAAAACCACCAGCTGTTCCTTGGAAACCCTATACAAGGTCAGAATGAGTCAGAACCAATTTGGAGACACAACAACAATAACTGAATACAAAAAAGGTATGTTTACACAAACCATTTTGTTGTCTTGTACTGTTGAGTCATATAGGGTTTCTGAAAGTGTCTGGTAGGTTTGAACCACTGACCTTACACTTACTAGTCCAGTGCTTATCCTATAGCACTATGTCAGGCTCATGAACCATTTGTATCCCCATTTTATAGATGTAGGAAGGGAAGCACAAGGGTTAGAGAGTTGTCCAGGCTGTTATTGTCAAGTCATTTCCAACTCATAGTAATTTCATATTTCAGGGTGAAACTGTGGTCTACAGGGTTTTCTATGGCTGATTTTCCGGATCTCCAGGCCTTCTTTCAATGTAATTCTGGGTAGACTCATAACATTCAGCCTTTCAGTTAGGAAGTGAGCATATTATGGCTTTGCACCACCCAGGGATTCCTAATCAAACTAGCATGTGCCATTTCAAGGATTTATAGTAGGCTGTCTGGTCCTTGAGTTCAATCACCTAATACCGTACCATGCTCTCATCTACATGGGGCATTCATTTCTAATTTCTAATTAGGTTATATTCTGTTTTCCATGGAATATTAATTTATGAAAAGTTAAGGTGGTTATATTAAATAAAGAAAAAAAGAAATCATTCCATCTTCCAGAGCTTCAATCCTGTTCACTGTGGTCTCCCAGAATCCCAATCTTCCTTCATAAGACTAGAAGCTTTTCCATGCACTGAAACCTAGACTAAATAGCTTTATGAAATTAAAATCCAATCAGAGGACCACTCTGTGGAAAAGCACCCTTTTGCTCTATTTTCATTTCATACCCTTATAATGCTACATTACCTGGGTTCTGCATTGTGTACATACACCTTTACCTTTTCCCTGTCTTTCCCGTGTCCCTGACTATGTGGAAGCTCCTGAAGACTCATCAAAACCTTGCTCTTGTTTAAAGAAGCCCTTTACCCCTTCCAGGCAGATCTGTACACTCCCACCTCTCCATAACCTGTGTCCAGTAGGCATGCCCATTATGGTCTATACATATTCTAAACTCCTCACACAGGAAGATTTATATACCCGGCAGAGCCCTGACACTGTGATTGCCACTCAAGTAATACTGATGACAGTTTTAACTAATGCTTTTACAGCTTCATATTCAGTACAGTTTTGTAAACAAACAAAGAGTAAAATAATACAAATACTTCTTGTAAAGGAGCTCTGGTAATTTAGTGGTTATGAATAGGAGTGCTAAACTCAGGGTCAGCAGGTCAAAACTACCAGCTGTTCCATGGGAGAAAGATGAGGTTTTCTGGTTCTGTAAAGATTTACAGCCTCGGAAACCCAATACAGGGTCACTATGAGTCGGAACCGGTTCCACGACACATAACAACAACAACAACTCTAGTCACACACCTAATCCTTTACTGCCATTGAAGATCACAGCTGGAAGCATACCCACCTGGCTTCAGATTATGATCTCCTTTCTTTTCTTTGAACAGAACACAGGGACATTGAGTGGTTTAGAATCAGGAAAGGTATATGCCAGGTTGTATTCTTTTACCATATTTATTCAATCTGTATGCTAAGCAAATAATCTGAGAGAAACTAGGTTATATGAAGCAAAATGCAGCATCAGGAATGGGAAAGGCTCATTAACAACCTGCAATATGCAGGTGATACAACCTTGCTTGCTTGAAAGTGAAGAGGATTTAAAATACTGATGAAGATCAAAGACTACAGCCTTCAGTATAGGTTGCATCTCAATGTAAAGAAAACACAAATCCTCACCACCGGAGCAATAAACAACATTCCTATACATGGAGAAAATATTGAAGTTGTCAAAGACTTCATTTTACTCAGACCAACCATCAACACTTGTGGAAGCAGCAGTCAAGAAATCAAAGGAGGGATTGAATTAGGTGAATCTGGACAGGTTTCAGCAGCACTTCCAGACTAAGACAGACTAGGAAGGAGGGAAGGCAGATTACTTTTAAATGTTTAGCTACTGAAAACCTTATGAATAGCAGTGGGACACTGTCAAATATAGGGCCAGAAAATGAAAATATTATGAATAGCAGCAGAACAATGTCTGATATAGTGCTGGACAGTTAGCCCCGAAGGTTGGAAGGCACTCAAAATACAACTGGAGAAGAGCTGCTGTGAATGGAGTAAAGTTATCGAGACCTTCATTTGCTGATGATATGCAACTAAAATGAGAGGAAACAGCTGAAAACATCCATAAATAACTGGAATATGGAATGCACAAAGTATGAATTTAGGAAAGTGGAGGATCAACTGAAAAGGGTAAGTGCCCAATAAGATGGATTGAAATAGTGGCAGCGGCATTGGGCTCAAATATTAACAATTGTAAGGATGGCATATGACTGGGCAGTGTTTCATTCTGTTGTACATAGGGCTGCTATGAGTTGGAACTGACTCAAGGCACTTAACAACCGCTAACACAACATTGCTAAGTGACATCAAGTTGGTTCCAACTCATAGTTATCCTATATAGGATTTCTGAGATTCTGTTGGTAGGTCTGAATCACCAATCTTGTGGTTAGCGGTCCAGTGCTTATCCTACAGTGCCACATAAAAATCGTATAAAAGTGACGTCCTCCTTATAGTAAATAAATTAGATATGCAGAGATTTAGATTTACATTAACTAACCATGTGTTTGAGTGGGGACGTAGTACAATAATTTGTAGGTCTAAAGAAGTTAACATGGTGCTTCTATTTGTGCTTTGTTGTTGTTGTTAAGTGCCATCGAGTCGGTTCCGACCCATAGCGACCCTGTACAGGGTTTCCGAGGCTGTAAATCTTTACGGGAGCAGAACGC
>NW_006408711.1:4293039-4311922 GCF_000296735.1 Chrysochloris asiatica
TCCCTTTTGGTTTTCTAACTCTAAATCTTTGCATATTTTATTATAGTATTTGGCTTTATCTTCTCGAGCTGATCTTTGAAATTTTCTGTTCAGCTCTTGCACCTTTTCAATTTTTCCATTTGCTTTGGCTTCTCTACGTTGGAGAGCAAGTTTCAGAGTCGCTTCTGACATCCATCTTGACCTTTTCCTTCTTTCTTGTCTTAATGACTTTTTGCTCTCTTCATGTATGATGTTCTTGATGTCACCCCACAACTCCTATTAAGGAACACTTAATAACTTTTCAGTTGTTCATATTATAGCTAATGGTGCATAAATCACTTGAAGGTTAAGTGTCATTGAGTTGGTTCCAATTCATATGGACTGACTGTATGTAGGGTTTTCAAGGAGCAGTTGCTGGGTCTGAACCGCTGACCTTGCAGTTAGCAGTACAGTGCTTATCCTGCAGCACCCCACCAGGATTACTGAAAGAAGGTAGGTTTAAAAAAAATCTATTTAATTAGAATAGAAATGTAGAGCAAAAAAAGAGCAAACATAGAGCAAGATTTTAATGTATTTTAAATTCATATAATAGAGTCAGATTGCTTTCTAAAAAGTTATAGTAATTTATAAAACCTCTAATATTTTACCAGATTAATTAAAACTCTGTCAGGATTAGGTTTGATGATTCAATCTCCATTTGTACCCAATTTAATGCTACCTCACTGTTTTAGGCAAGTTTGCTTACTATGTGTTTGCTTACTGATTGAAATCATGTATAGCTAAGGGATATGATGGTACCAATTTGTACTAAACAAATTACCAGAGTGAAAATTTTCGTTAAAATTTATAGCTTGTTATATGAAGATAAACTATTTGAACTATAGCATTAGTAATATTACTTCCTTGCTAATTACCTATACACCTTTCTTATAGTATAACTCTCCTGGAAAAAGTTAGAAAAAGAAAATAGTAAAGAGCTTCTCATCTGCCTCTTATAATAAAGAATGATAATAAAGTTAGTCTTATAAAAAGACATAATAAAGTTATATATGTGGTTGTTGTTGTTGTTGTTAAGTGCCGTCGAGTCGGTTCCGACCCATAGAGACCCTGTATAGGGTTTCTGAGGAGCAGTTGGTAAGCTTGAACCACCAACCTTGCAGTTCAAACGGCTTTGCAGTCTGGCGCATTAGCCCACAGCACCACACCAGGTGCTATGGATTAATGCACGGGACTGCAAAGTCAGCTTGAACTGCAAGACTGACAGTTTAAACTCATAAGCAGCTCCTTGGAAACCCTGTACAGAGTCGCTATGGGTTAGAACCTACTCATTGGCTCTCAACAACAACATATATGTACATATTAAAATATCAATGCTTATTACCTCTATAGTAAATAATAAATTATAAAGGAAGTTAATTCCAAATGAGTAAGAAATGTAAATAAATTATGAAGCTAGTATATATATATGTGTGTGTGCTTGCATGTGTATATATAAACGATTATAAGGACATTCAAAAAGTATTTCTAGAGTCTTCTCTGTATATAGGGTAGATAGGGACGGGTACCTTAGTCATTGGCTACCTAAAATAAGGGGGCGATAAAGGCACGAAGTGACTGGCTTACAAGTTTTTAAGAGGAAGTTTAGTTTCAGAGTGTGCAGGGCAAGGTAAAATCCCCACTGAATAGTTTTCATTTTGTATAGACAGGTCTGGTGAGAAGAGATGGGGATAAGAATCTTATGATTCAATAGTAATTGTTTTCATGACTAATTGCGACTGTTACAACTATAAAGGTAAAAGTTTTGTAACAAAACTGGGGAGTAGTTAATCTTACAGTCCAGAAACCGAGGACCCTAGGGGCATCAAGGGAGAAGAACACAAGCAGAATGCGGTACCCTATCCAGAGAAGCAGCGACACCATAGATACAGGCAGAGATGAGGACGTGGAGAGAGGGTGCAGCTGAGGACTCTAGATTCATGGAAAGAGACGGACTGAGTGCTGGTGGTCAGAGGCAAGCTTGCAGAATGTGTCTTTTGGTTGTTTAAATTATTATATATTCCTGAGTGTTTTTGTATATATCTTCCCCCACCCCCCAAAAAACCAAGAGGGAATGGAAGCAAATGCTGTTCAATGATGATGTATGGAGGACATTGTAATCATTGTAATGAAATGATGGTGTAAAGCCTATGTTTTCCCATGTAAACCATCACTGAGTTCACAATTAAAAAAAAAAAAGATTTCCATATGTTATCAAAGACTTCATTTTGCTTGAATCCGAAATCAACACCCATAGAAGTAGCAGTCAAGGAATCAAATGATATATTGTCTCATAAGCACATGAAATTTGGGCAACAAATAAGGGATACTAGAGAAGAATTAATGTATTTGAATTATCGTGTTGGAGAAGAATATTAAAAGTACCATGAAGTGCCAGAAGGACCAACAAATCTGTGTTGGAAGAAGTACAGTCAGAATACTCTGTAGAAGCCGGGGATGGTGAGCTTTTGTCTCTCATCCATAAGACATGTTGTTAGGAGGGAACAGTCCCTGGAGAAGGACATCATACTTGATAAATTGGAGAGTTGGTGATAAATAGGAAAAGACCCCAATGAGATGGATTGACATAGTAGAAGCAGCAGCACTGGACTCAAATGTATCACTAATTATGGGGATGGCACAGGACTAGGCAATGATTCATTCTGTTGTGAATAAGGTTGCTATGAGTTGGAATAGACTTAAAGGCACCTAACAACAGCAAATCCTTCCCTGAAGAATTCTGCGTTCTTCCATTTAAACCATGTTGAGATGGCAGATGCCAACATCTGTGAAGGACACAAATCATGCTCATTTGTTGTTTGAATTTTGTGAACAAAAAGAAGTCTGAAGGATGAATGGGGTAAAGTTTCCCAAAGACATTACCTTAGGACACCTGTAAGAATGAGGAGGTGCACTGTCATGATGAAGAAAAATTCCTTTGTGCAACTTTCCTGGCATTTTTCCCACTGATGCAGTTTCAATTTTCTTAAAACTTCCTCCTAATAATTCCCTGTGATTGTCCTGTGTTCTTAAAACAACAACAACAAAAAAAACCCTATCTAGATTACCCCTTTGGCTTCCCAAAAACCAGTCACCATAACCTTCTGAGCTGACCTCTTACCTTGAATTGACCTTACTCAGCAGCTCCGCCTTAGAAACCTCTATTTTATTGGACATTTTTTTTAAAGGCACCCCTATCATTACTAACACTAGTGTATTACTGAGATAGCATAACTTTAACCATCCACTGATCACAGAAATGCGTCTAAGCACATTTTGCTTGGAATTAACCTGCCTGTGTATGTATGAATTAGAACCCTGGTATAAATGCATTTTAACTTACTTTCATACACACACACACACACACACACACACACAGAGTCCTGTAGTGGTGACATGGGATAAAGCAGTGGACTGCCAGGCTGGTTTGAATCACAAGATAGGAGGTTTAACCTCACCAGTCACTCCTTGGAAACCCTATACAGGGTCACTATGAGTCGGAATCAACTTGACGGCATTTAACAACAACAATACATACAGATCTAGTATATACTAGCGTGCTTCATGGAAAATTCCATTATCTTCTAATTCTACTTTTTCATGAATATTTTGAATTCCCATCATATAGCATCCATATTCCTGAGTATCAATGCATTAGCTGTTAAGAGGTCTGTAAGCTAAGAGGAGTTAGGATGCAAAGTGAAGCCCAGAGTTTTATAGAAAGAGAGTGAAGGGGGAGGGAGTGTTGGGGTTATGATATGATAGGTTATTTTAGATGCGGTGATCCTTGCCTTTTGGGTTGATATTATAGTCTTGTCAATGCTTTGGAAATCAGCAGTTTTAGAATTTGCCTGTTTTATTGATGCCAACATGGTAAATTCTTACAGTAGGTAATTCTTTGTTCTTCAGACACAATGTTATTTATTCTTTGGTTTTCAACAAATTCTAGTTTCAGTACTACAGGCAGTTAATTTAAGATTAGTTTTTGTTCCAAAAATTGAAAGCTATTTGTTTACAACTCAAAGTACATTTAAAATGCAGAAACAAGTGTCATTTGGAAATTAGATTCATGGGTTACACACAAGTACTTGCTTAATTGATAATGATATATCTGACTCTAGTACTAATTCTAGTTTTTAAACTACATAAAATTATTCTTTCCAACATTACTTTCCAGAGGGAAATTACATTTTTTGTCCCAGTGTGAAGGCCAAGAATCTATAGATCTCTCACTACATGGGGCTCTCTCAGCAAAGTCCTCAGAGGATATTTTTTGGGCAGAAATGAGCATCTACTTCCTAATTTATTTGTCAAATAGAAATCAAATGTGTTTCGAAAGAGAAATACATCAGGCCAGTTAGTAGAACCATAACATTAAATGGGAGAATTCAAGGGAAGATGTATAAATCAGCAAGATATAGTAGAAAAGCCAAGGAGTAAACTGCTTAATATCTACATTTCCATGAATACATCAGTGTGAACTCGGAATACAGTTAGAATTTAACTAAATAAGTCAGAAGAAATAACCTGTACTAGTGTGGGTTGTCTTGGTATCAGTGCCCCTTTCTAATGTTAATGATTCTCTAATAAGATGCTTTTAAGTAAAATGTACTGTAAACATGGGTAGAGCAACAGGAGTCTAGGGAAGTATTTAAGGCTTCTCTGGAGTGAGTTTTTGGGGTATTGCAAATACTCAACATGCTTGACTACTAACAAAAAGGTTGGAGTTTCAAGTCCACCCAAAGTCACCTTAGAATTGAAAACCTAATGAAGCACAGTTCTGCATAAATCAGAACTGACTTGAGGGCAACTGGTTTTTTATTATTTATTTCAAGGGTGGTTGGGGTCTCTGTGTTAGTACAGTGGACAGTGGATGAGTTCATGAATCGGAAGGTTTTGATTACTGATGAAGCAATGACCTGAAACCCAGTATTTGAGAGCTCCCCTGAGGTATTGCAGAATCTGTTAATCTCTCAAGTCTTGTTCAAAATAATAAACTAATCTCATATACTTTGTGACAATACTGTGTGGAAGGAGTCCCTTACAGGAGAACAGAAAGGACCAAAGATCCTCAATATATAAGCATAACTCACAGGATAATGAATATGTGCAAAACAGATTGCAACTTTCAAAATGAAAAGAATTTCTTTAATAGTCCCAAATTAAAGGAAACAAAGACAGTTGTCCCATAGTAGTAAAAGATGAGGGAGGGGTGTTCTTCATTCTAAAATCTGTATGGATAACAGTTTGGATATACATTTTTAGACAATATAGTAATAAATGTTGTGCTTAGTTCCAACCTTTCAAAAACTTACCTCTAAAAGCACTAATATCCCCATAGTGAACCTGTAGGACAAAGTATTTGCTTCCAGTATCTCCTCCAACTCTGAATCCAACACCTAAAAATTTACAAAAGAGGGTAAGTTAATATTTTAGAAATAATAATTAAAATCAAGTATTTGAAAATAGAAAGAGATATCTAATCTCATGTTGAACTTAAAAAATTCTAGGGGAAATAAAATATCATGTAGCATATGATATGATGTAAACTAAACATTCACTGAAAATTTCTTATGAGCAATCATTCAATCCTTCTCAAAGCTCTAATGGAATTCTATTCATAGTTTCCATTTCAGAACCAAAATAACCACTTATACTTTCAGAGGCTAATTCACTCATTTTGAAAGAAAGAAAGAAACCAAAACAAAATCTGTCCTTGCTGATGAAACAACCACCACTGCCACTGAGTCAAGTCGGACTCACAGTGGCTCTATAGGGCAGAGGACAACTGCTCCTAAGGGTTTCTGAGACGAAATCTTTAGGGGTGCAAATAGCCTCATCTTTCACTCTTGGAGTGGCTGATGGTTTTCCTCATGGTTAGCAATCCAATGCTTAACCCATTGTGCCACCAGGGTTCCTGATGAGACAAATATACATAGACAAACTATTTCCTGGTTTTGTTTTTATGTATTCACATTCATTTACACCTTCTAATTATTATAGAAACTCCTTAATATTCTTTAGAATTACTTTCCCCCCTCATATAAAAACAAGCTGCTGCAAAAATATCACTAAGGAAACCAATTAGATTACATAGTTCAGTGTGTCAGTAACCTTTGGAATCTTAAGGTTCTTAATTGTGTTATTATTAGAGTTTTCTAGTAAGCTAAGAAAAAATAACTACAGAGAACATAATTGCAATCAGGGAAAAAAAAATTTTTTTCCTACATTTGTTCTAATGGTTCTTAAAAATATTAACAAATCTATGGCCGACCCACATTCTAGTTTGCACACTTACTTAATAGAAAGGAATTCTGAAGAAGCAAGCAAAACAGTCATTAGTTAATGCTGCTGGCATGAGTTAGGGAAGCAATAGAATATAAGGATGACATGACGCCATCCACAAAAGCACTGCTCCCTAAGAGAACTGTGAGGAATAATCCCTATAATATTATGACACATTTGGGTAATAAAAGAATGCCTGGTAATTCACTCAAACATTGGAAGCTAAGACCAGTTTAGAGGTGAAGTCAGAAAGCCAAGAGAGGTTTGGCATCACATTCATATCTATGTTCCAGGACTATTAAAAAAAAAGTGTTTTATGAAACAGAAATTTATTTAATTCCCAGCTCTCTTGGCTCGTAAATGTTCCAGTTGTCAAGAACCAATGTGCCTTAAGTCAAAAGTGGCTCAAGGTATTCTTGGTTATTTTCTAATACTACCTAAAATGTTTAATGGGCAAACTACTTAACAAGAGAAGCAAAGTAACCTTTTTTATACAAAGCAGGTGATTCTGGTACTTTAAGTGTGAAACTGTAATAAAAGACATTGTTAACTGTTCTGAAGGACTATAATAAAAAAGAACTTTGGAATCAGAAATTACTTGCTTAAAAGAAGATTATACAAAAGTAATTTGATGTACCTTTAGGGAGTCTGGTTGGGGGCGCATTTCTTGCCCAGGCATATAGAATATTGGCTTTATCTGTACAGGTTCCTTCATCACAAAACCTGGAAAAAAAAAAGTAATAAATGGAAATTCAGGTAGTAAAATGTGTAATTCATTCCACATTGGGGTAGGGGATATATCTGAAAGCAAACCAGATTATTGTACATCAATGTAACCCCATTATTTTTGTTTTTGTTTTTGTTAAGTGCCGTTGAGTCGGTTCCGACCCATAGCAACCCTGTACAGGGTTTCCGAGGGTATAAATCTTCACAGGAGTAGAAAGCCTCATCTTTCTCTCGCGGAGCAGCTGGTAGTTTCGAACCACTGACCTTAAGGTTCGCAGCCCGATTATAGTGAATCTAAATAATAATTTGTCTGTGAAAAGCACATGTAAAGAGAGGCTTTCTGTTATTTTATGTTTTGATGACTGGTAGTGAAATAGTCTCGTGAGGTAGATACACAGCTTATACTTTGTTATGTTCATAGTCAGGTAGAAAGAAAAACATTGCGTAGAGAATCTGAATAATCCAGGAAGAATGCAGTGGAACTTTGGGAGTAGACTGAGGGAAGAGATGTACACATTTCCCCTTTTGGGAATCAGTGTTACATTCAGTGAATGTTTAGCCACATTGCTGATGCTCTTAGTGGAGTGAACAATACAAGAATGTCACATTTAAGCAAATCTTGATATTATACATGGTCTTTCTGAAGTTTATGAACACTGAATGTGCCATTTATAAGTTATTTCTTGTTATACAACTACTCTTATTGAACTTCAGTTTTCTTTCGTGTAAAACAGGAACAATTATAGCTGCTTCAAGAGTTATTATATAGATCAAATGAGATATAATGAAAACACTTTATAACCCTTAAAGTACTACACCACAGTCATATATTATTTAACAGAAAACCCATTTTATTCATTGTTCAGAGACAATGTAATATATTGTGAAGAACACAAATAGAAAGAACTATGTGGAGTTGAACCCCAGAACCACCTCTTAGCAACTGTCCTCCTTGGATACGTTTAGAAGCTCTCAAAAGTCCAGCCCACATATGGAAAAGCTTCCTGATAGAAGACTGTTGTGCTATGATATGTGTAAGGTGCCCAGTTCAGTAACTGGCACACATGGTAGATCCAACTTTGTCTGACTTTAAGCTATACATCTTTTCTATTGTAATCTGCTGCCTAAGTTTTTACTATTATAGAACTGGATTTCTTGAAAAATACAATTGTTGTTGTTGTTGGGCTAGTACCAACTCATAGTGACCGCATGCACAACAGAATAAACATTGCCCGGTCTTGGGCCAACCTCACAATTGTTGCCATGCTTGAGCTCATTGATGCTGCCATATTGCCAATCCATTTCACTAGGGGTCTTCCTCTTTTTCTCTGACCCTTCACCTTACCAAAAATGATATACTTCTCCAGCAACTGATCCCTCCTGACAATATGTCCAAAGTATGAGAGACAAAGTTTGGCCATCCTGGCCTCCAAGGAGCACTCTGGCTGCACTTCTTCTAACACAGATATGCTTGTTCTCTTGGCAGCCCATAGCACTCTCAGTATTTTCCTCCAACACCATAACTCAAAAGCATCAATTCTTCTATAGTCTTCTTATTCACTGTTCAGCTTTCTCAAGCATATGAGGTTATTGAAAATACCATGGCTTGGGTCAGGCGCACCTTAGACCTCAAGCTAACATCTTTGCTCTTCGACACTTTAAAAAGGGTCTTGTGCAGCAGATTTTCCTAAAGCAATACATCATTTGATTTTTTTACTGCAACTTCCATGAGTGTTGATAATTGATCCAAGAAGAATGAAGTCCTTGACAACTTCAGTCTTTTCTCCATTGATATGAATGTTGTTTATTAGTCCAGTGGGGAGGATTTTTGTTTTCTTTATATTCAGATGCAATCCATACCAAAAGCTGTGATCTTTGATCTTCATAAGTTAAGTATTTTAAGTCCTCTTCACTTTCAGCAAGCAAGGTTGTATCAACTACAAATCGCAGGTTGTTAATGACTCTTCCTCCAATCCTGATACCATGTTTTTCTTCATATAACCCAGCTTCTCGGATTATTTGCTCAGCATACGTGTTGAATATGTATGGTGAAAGAATATAACCTTGTTGTGCGCACCTTTCTTAATTATAAACCATTCAGTGTTCCCATGTTCTGTTCTAACAACTGCTTCTTGGTCCACATACAGATTCCTCATGAGCACAATTAAGTGTTCTGGAATACTCATACTTCGCAATGTTGTCCATAGCTTGTCATGAGCCACACAATTGAAAGCCTTTGCATAGTCAATAAAGCACAGGTAAGCATCTTTCTGGTATGCTCTGCTTTCAGCCAAGATCCACTGGACATCAGCAATGATATCCCTCGTTCCACATCCTCTTCTGAATCTGGCTTGAACCTCTGTAAGTTGTCTGTCAATGTATGCTTGTAACTGTTTCTGTATTACCTTTAGTAAAACTTTACTCGCAAGGGATATCAAAGATATTGCGCAACGATTTCTGCATTCCATGGGTCACCTCTCTTTGGAATGGGCACAAATACGGATCTTTTCCAATCGGTTGGCCAGATAGTTGTCTTCTGAATTTCTTGACATAGATGAGTGAGTGCCTCCAGTGCTGCCACACTTTGTGGAAAGATTTCAATTTTTATATCATCAATTTCTGGTGCCTTGTCCTTTGCCAATTCTTTCAATGCACCTTGGACTTCTTCCTTTAGTATCATTGGCTCTTGATCATATGCTGTCTTTGAAACGGTTGCATATCAACCATTTCCTTTTGGAACAGTGACTGTGTAGTCCTTCCATCTTCTTTTGATGCTTTCTGCATCATTCAATAATTTGCCCTGAGAATCCTTCAATAATGAAAGTTGAGGCTTGATAATTTTCTCAGTTCCTCCAGCTTGAGAAATGCTGAGCATGTTCTTCCCTTTCAGTTTTTCTGACTCCATGTCTTTGCTCTTTTCATTGTAATATTTGACCTTGTTGTCTCGATCTGACGTATAAAATATTCTGCTCAGCTCTTGTACCTCCTCATTTCTTTTATTTGCTTTAGCACATCCACTCTGGAGAGCAAGTTTCAGTGTCTCTTCTGACATCCATTTTGACCTTTTCCTTTTTTCTTGTCTTCTTAATGACTTTTTGCTTTCTTCCTGTATGATGTTCTTGATGTCATCCCACAACTTTTTAGTCTTTGGTCCTTAATGTTTAATGTATCAAATCTGTTCTTCAGATGATCTCTAAATTCAGGTGGGATATATTCAAGGTCATAGTTTGGCTCTCGTGGACTTGTTTTCATTTTCTTCAGCTTCAGTTTGAATTTGCATATGAGCAATTGATGGTCTGTTCCACAATCGGCCCTTGGCCTTGTTTTCACTGATGATGTGGAGCTTTTTTATGGTCTCTTTCTACAGATTTATTCAATTTGATTTCTTTGTATTCCATCTGGTGAGGTCCATGTATATAGTCATCTCTTATGATGTCTAAAGAAGGTATTTGAAATGCACAAATCATTGATTTTGCAGAATTCTATCATGCGATCTCCAGATTCATTTCTATCACCGAGGCCATATTTTCCAACTAGTGATCCTTCCTCTTTGTTCCCAACCTTTGCATCCCAATCACCAGTAATGGTCAATACATCTTGATTGCATGTTTGATTGATTTCAGATTTAAGAAGTTGGTAGAATTCTATTTCATCCTCACTGGCTTTAGTGGTTGGTGCATAAATTTGAGTAATAGTGGCATTAACTGGGCTTCCCTGTAGTCACAAGGATATTATTCTATCACAGACAGCGTTGTACCTCATGACTGATTTGCAGATGTTCTTTTGGACAATGAATGCAACACTATTCCTCTTCAAGTAAACCATGCGGTTGTCAGATTCAAAATGGCCAATACCAGTCCATTTCAGCTCACTAATGCCTAAGATATTGATGTTGATGCATTCCATTTCATTTTTTACAACTTCCAATATTCCCAGATTCATACTTTGTACATTCCATGTTCCGATTTTCAATGGATGTTTAAAGCTGTTTCTCTTCATTTTGAGTTGTGCCCCATCAGCAAATGAAGGTCATGTGGGCTTTTCTCCCACAGGCTTTACTCCATTCGCATCATTACAGTCAACTCTACTTTGAGGAGGCAGCTCTTCCCCAGTTGCATTTTGTGTACCTTCCAACCTGAGGGGCTCATTTTCCGGCACTATATCTGACAGTGTTTCTCTGCTATTCATAAGGTTTTCAATGACTAAATATTCAGAAGTAGTTCATCACTCCTCATTCCTAGTCTGTCTTCTTCTGGAAGCTCAACTGAAACCTGTCCACCATTGGTGACCCTGCTGGTATTTAAAATACCCATAGTATAGCTTCCAGAATCACAGCTGCTTGCAAGCCACCACAGTACGACAAACTGACAGACGAGTGGTAGAAAAATACTACCTCTATGTTAGGCTATGTTTAAGTTGCTTTTATAGATTTGTGGTTTGGGAAACTAGGATCAAGCAAGATCACAGTCAGGAGTTTGGTAGATGTGACAAATCTGACCACTATCCAGGATAAGGAAAAGGACAAAGACAAAATCAAGGAAGACTTCTTGAATAGGCCAATTCACACAGGAATAAAATATATCCTGCCATGGCCTGGAACGGAAGTGAAGTCAGTCTGGTTTTATATGTACCGTTTCCTTCATCAGATTTCAAAATGGGGAAGAAACTTTGGCTAGAAATTTATTGAACACTCAAATTTCAGAAATGAGAATTTATCATTAAAAAGTACCTTGATACTCTGAAACTGGACTCCTAACATATGTCCTATTTAGAATCAGAAATGGGGTTGGAGGATGAGTAGCAAATGCAGATAACAGCATTCCTGTATGAATACAGTCATGAGGGATTGGAAATCAAGGGTCCTGATTAGGTTATGCTTAGAAAATTCTCTTGCTTCTATAAATCAAGCCACAGAAAATGACTGTATAATGTAAAGCACATCAAACAGTGTTTTTTTTATGGTTCACTGTCAAGAACGATATCCTTACAATGAAAGATCATTACCATGTGAGGATTGTATATTGGAACAAATGTCTCTGACATTCTTGTGCCAAGTGTGTTAAAAGGCTTAGGGTGTTGGACATTGCCCAAAAGCAAAATTGTCTTCTTTGGTCCCATGCTATAACAGTTAAGTGAGATTGTCAGATACGATGAACTTTATATCTCACTACCGTGAGCTACTAAAATTTAAATATCTAGGTGGCAATTTTCTTAGCTTTCAACAAAGATCATAAATATACAAGTGCCTAACATCAATGTGATGACAGACTTAGGTTAAACAAGATAATTGTTTTCTCTGATAAGGAAGTCAATTTAATGTGTGACTAGAAAATACCAGTCCTTGGAGAAGGACATTATGCTTGGTAAAGTGGAAGGTAAGCAAAAAATACGAAGACCTCCAACAAGATGAATTTACACAGTGGCAGTAATGGGCTCAAACATAATAACAATAGTGAGGATGGTGCAGGACCGGGCAGTGTTTTGTTCTGTTGTGCAATGGATCGGTATGAGTAGGAATTGACTCAGCAGCACCTAACAAGAGAAAATACCAGAATACAATATAACAGAGAAAATGGGCTAAGTAAATTTTTCTAGGCTACACATTTGATTATGTCATTCTTTGGGTCAAATTTTTCAATTGCTTTCCAAAAACCACATCAAAATAAAAGCCTAACATTGTAGCCCCGCTATAGTCTGTGACCTTGTTCCAGCTCCAGGCAAAACCTTTTTTTTACTCCTGCAGATTTGCTGGCAGTTTCTAATCTCTCTTCTCCACTGTTACAACTGTCTGTCTGAAGTAACATTTCTCTATCTCATTGCCTCACAACTTGTACTCACATTCTCCTTCAAGATTCAACTTCAGTTTTCCTCCTCAGGGAAGCTTTGTCCAATCTTCCTCCTCTCGAACTTCCATTCTTTAATCATAGTACTCAGTCTATGTATCTGTTTACTCACTTATATCTGCAATCAGACTGTGATTACTTTGAGGTATTGGGTCATCTCTTTCTCTGTGTACTCTCAGCAATTGGAATCCTGTCTGGCATTTAGTAACTATTCAGAAAATGTCTGTTCAAGCTGACCTCCTGGTGGATTTTAAAAATTTACATATATAAACACTTTAACTACCAACACATTTTAATTATTTCTGATATTTTTCAGCTGGCTATCAGTTTCCATACTTTATAGCTGAAAAAAAAAATCAAGAGTTTATAATAACTCTCCAAAATCATATAGCCAAAGAGTGTGGGGGGGAAGGTAGAGTCCCCAATGAATAGTTTTCATCTTGTCTATATGGGTCAGGTGAGAAGAGATGGGGATAAGATTGTTATGATTCAATAGTGAATAATTGTTATCATGACTAATTGCAACGGTCATAATTGTAAAGGTAGACGTTTTGTAACAAAAATAGGGGACTAGTTAATTGTACCGTCCAGAAACAGAGGAGCCTAGGACCATCAAGGGAATGGAAGCAAATACTGTTGAATGATGATGCATGGAGGAGACTGTAATCATTGGAATGAAATGGTAGTGTAAAGTCGATGTTCTCCCATGTAAACTACCACTCAGTTCACAATAAAAACTTAAAAAAAAATCATATAGCTAAGCTATAATTCAAAGGTAGAGCTATAATACCCCTTCAATTTCAATTTATGAGACTGATTTATTGACAGACAACGATATGAAACAAATAGAAGCATTGATGACTACTATCAAACTTAAACTAAGTTGCAATTTATACATGCAATTTTAAAATCAGAACAATCACATAAATTGTTCTCACCCTGTTTCATAATTTTTATTTAATTAAACTCAAGATTCATTGGAGGAAACTAGAACATTGAAACTAATCCTTGTTGTTGTTTTAAAGTGCTACCAAGTCATTTCTGACTCATAGCAGAAATGTATAGGGTTTCTGAGGCTGTCAATCCTTGTAGGAACAAAAAGTTTCATCTTTCTCTCATGGAGTGGGTAGTAGGCTTGAACCACCTACCTTCTGGTTCGCAGTCCAGTGTTTATCCTACAGAGCTACCATGTCCCCAGAAACAAATCTTAAACCTTAATTAATGAGAGGACTGAATGAGGAGAACAAAAACCCCAGAAGATCAAGTGAACTGGATTACATAATTGACAATATGACTGAACTGCAAAGAACATTTGAATGAGACTGCTGCACTACTTCATTTTCAGATTTCCATTTTAAATGAAAATGATTGTTTCTCTATATAAAATGATCAACATAAGACCTGTATCTTGGTAATAGATGCTTCTAGCTTACTCTTCTTCCTTGCTTGTTTTGCTTTCAACATGGTAGATAATGCAGTGGTGCTGAGGCCCAGCAGGGACCAGACTTCTTACAATATCACACAGATCAAATACTTGACATGCAGTTAAAGTGGTTTTTGATGGATGAACTGCTGGTGTTACACCTGGCGGCATGGCTGTTCGACCCATCTTTGGCCCAAAATGAGCCTCAATTTGGAAAATTGAGTGATTGGCCAAAGCTCTGTGGATTATGGGTATGATGAATTCTAGGAAGGAGCTCTGGTAGCGTAGAGGTTACAAATCGGGCTGCGAACCACAAGGTCAACAGTTCGAAACTACCAGCTGATCCGCGGGAGAAAGATGAGTCTTTCTGCTCCCGTAAAGATTTACAACCCTATACAGGGTCGCTATGAGTCAGAACCAACTCCATGGCACACAACAACAACAGCCAAAATCACAGTCTTTGGACCGTCCTGGTTACAGAATCGGGTGAAGACTCAGATTATTACTGAGGCATTGTGGCACCAGAATCGTCCATCAATGACGTGAAAAGATGGAACATCTTGAGGAGTTCTTAAAGGCTCATACTTCAGGTCTTCAGACTCCCACTTCAGGTCCACAGACCCTCTAGCATCCTGTTGCTTAAGAGTATAAGTATCCTTGGGAATATGATGAGCACAGTCCTGTTTCTGCCACTGAAGTTCAAGGGAAACATGTATTCTGATATCTCTATATTCCAGTCACCTCTGTCTAGATGAACAGTTGAGTCTGATAATTTTGTTTCTCTTTTGGTCCAGTGGCAATAAAATCTCAGCTAACTTAGACAAATTAAGAAAAAAAGAAGATCAATGTGATAAAGATGGTATTATATTGTGGCTTTCCAAAAAGGGCACTGCAAAAATGGAGATTTTTTTACTATTCTTATTAAAAGAAATCTTCAGACTAGGAAGCAATGTAACTCTTGATCAATGCTGTTATAATTTCAGGTCTCATCAATCAGGTTTCTTGTTCTTATCATTCTAATAGCTCTCCTATAGGATCCTCTAGATTAAGCCAATTAAACTCTGAAAAGATTCACATATGTCCTTTGAGATTTCTGAATATTCATAGTGAAAATGATGAGAATTAATATTTGAAATTAAAACTATTCTGGTTTCTTGAACCTTTGTTATAGAACCTTTCCACCTCTAATCCATAGGGAAACCATTTGGATGGCATGAATATTTTCTGAGTGCGCCAAGTACTAAAATGTGCTAGCCTGTCACTTTGAATTACACAAATAAAACATGATTGACCTTTAAAGTACTCTCTGGTTATATCTGTTAAAGCCTATATAAAATTGAAGGTTACTCAGAGAAGATCATAACTGATAACTCATTTCTTCCTTTGGCTAAAAAAAAATTCAAAATAAATAAAACAGTCAGACCCTGAAGTTAAGTCTGCATGGTCTTAAATTCCAACTTTATTGTATTAAGTGTCTAAGAGAACCACAGACAGGAAAATTAATTTAAAGTTACAAAGTCTCTTTAACAAATACAATATAAAATCAATGGCATGCATGGAATTTCTTTACTCCTCAAAACTTCATTCATTATGAGACAGGTATTTAAATCCCACAAAAACCCACAGAATATTTTTCCCAATTCAGACAATCTTTTCCTAACTTCAATACAATGGGAATGTACTACCCATAGTAATTAGAAGATTACTTAATGGGAAAGCTTAATAAAAGCACTGTCTAAAAAGCAGCAGCGAGATAAACAGTAACAAAGTATTCCTCCACTCCAATGAGATTACAACATAGTCATCTATTCTATTCCAATTTATGTTGTCATTGTTAGGTGCCTTCTAATCAGTTCTGACTCATAGTGGCCTACGCACAACAGAATAAAACTCTTGTCTGGTCCTACACCATCCTCACAATTGTTGGTATACTTGTGCCCTTAAATTTGTCCCTATTTTTTCATTGAGGACCTTTATCATTCTGGAATTCACATTTAGGTTTCTAATCCATGCTGAGTTGGTTTTTGTATATGGTATGAGGTAAAGGTCTTGTTTCAGTCTTTTACATAATGATTTCCAGTTCTGCCAGCACTCTCTAATTAAGAGATTATCTCCTCCCCATTCAATGTACTTTGGCCTTAGTTCAATATCAGTTGGTTGTATGTGGATGGGTTAATTTCTGGATTTTCAATTCTGTTCCATTGATCTATGTATCTTTTATTGTACCAGTACCAGGCTGTTTTGATCACTGCAGCCATGTAGTAAATGTTGAAATCAGGGAGTGAAAGGCTTCCAACTTTGTTCTTCTTTTCCAGAAGTGCTTTGCATATCCTGAATAGTCCATGATACTTTCAATATTCTTCTCCAACTCTATAATTCTAATATTGAACTACCCTTGCATCTCACTTGGTCGCGATGTATTATTTTTTATATATAATTATATTCTATTGGGGAATATTTAGTTGAGAATTTCCCCCTGTGGTTTCCTGATTGTTTTATTTTATTTTCCCCCAGTTTTATTGTCCACCTTTCCTGTGGATGTATTTTCTCTTCTTGCCACACCTGAAAGGAAACAGCAACTGCAGCCATATAGCTATACCAGCTATAGCACCACCAAGTGGGAAAGAGCCAATACTAGCTACTATAAACCAGCAGTGACTATAACCAATACCTGATAAATCCACTCTGAATTGATCGGTATGAACAATGAACAGAGACAATCGTCTGCTGATCACAGCCACTAGGAGGTAATCAGTGAGTGCTGAAGAATAAACCAGCATACATTCAAGTTAATGCAGGTAGAGCAATACCACAATGCCTAGAAAGCATCAGAAAACTTCTGTTCACATGAAGAAACAAGACAGAGTAATGATCAAGAGGAAAAGCTATTAAATGCTTTTGTGGAAGAAGAGCCACTGGAATTACCTTAAAAAAAATTAAGAGAATGATACTGAGGTACATCCAAATGTTTCACAGAAAGGTCAAGGAAAACAAGGAAGAATGCAGTCAAGCAATACAAGAATAGTCAAATAAAATAGATATAGCATTGGAAACAATACAAAACCTGCAACAAAAATCCAGATGATCAATACTAAGATATCAAAAATGGACAATACAATGAAAGGGCAAAGTAATAGAACTAAAACAATGAAAGTTAGAATCAGTGACCTTGAAGCTATATCTCTCAATACTTGTAAGATAGAGGAACAATCAGAAAAAAGAATGAAATAATTTGAAGAAACCCTAAAATTCATGTGGGGAAACATGATGAGTAATCACCTACAGGTAATTGGAATTCCAGAACAAAAACAGACAAAGAATTCCACAGATAAGACAGTCAAAGAGGTGCTGGAAAAAAATTTCCCTAAGAGCATGAAAGACAAGAAGATAAGCATTCTAGAAACTGAACAATCCCCCAGGCAGGATCAACCCCAAAAGAAAATCAACAAGACATATTAGGATCATACTCTACAAAGTCAAAGACAAGTAAAGAATCCTGAAAGCAGCTTGGGAAAAACAAAATGTTAACTACAAAGGAAAGCCAGTAATATTAAGCTCTATTTTCTCCACAGAAACCATGCAAGCAAGAAGGCAATAGGGAGACAAAACTCTGAAATAAAATATCTGCCAATGAAGATTCATACTCAGCAAAGTTGTCCATCAAATATGAAGGCAAAAGTAGAAGAAATTAGTAAGGTACAGGGTAACCTTAAAGAAACTTAATACACCTTTACATCAAATCTGGAAAAGGAACATCCATGAAGATTTCATAAATATAAAAACTATGAAGAAAGTGACAATAAAAAGAACATATACACACAAAATTAAATCAACACAGGCAAGCATGCAGAACAAAGAAACCAGGAGCACCACACACAAAAAACCAGCAAAAGGACAACAGTTAAGTGACACTATCAATAATTACATTAAATGTTAATGGACTGAATGCACCAATCAAGAGACAGTGAGTAGCACAATGGATAAGAAAACAAGATCCTTCCATATGTTTTCTACCAGAGATGAAACACACACAAACGCAAAAATAGATTAAAAATTAAAGGATGGAAAAATACATCAAGTTAAGTGCAAAAAAATGATGAGCAGGAATGGAAATATTAATCTCTTAAAAAATAAACTTTAAGGCAAAAACCATCATAACAGATAAAGATGGACATTATCTCATGATTTAAGAGTCTTTCTTAGGCTGGTCACTGTTAGTATTCTCCTCCAACACCATAATTCAAAGGCATCAATTCTTCTACGATCTCCCTTATTTACTGTCCAGCTTTCACATCCATATAACGTTATTGAAAATACCATGTTAACTGACTGGAATACCTAAAATGTGCTACAACGTGCCCAGTGAAGGAGGCTTCCTGTGGAGCCTCTGAAATACATAAGACTATAATACATAAGCCTGAACCACATCCAGATCTCCAGGGATGGGAAATTCCCACTTGAAAGGACAAGCAGACCAACCTGGAGTTGCTAGAAGAACAGAAGATACTTCTTGAAAGAAAAGACCTACAGGAAAAATACAAAACAACATAGGCAGACCGACTGTTACTACAAGAACAAGCAACTTGCTTGC
>NW_006408711.1:4313598-4360105 GCF_000296735.1 Chrysochloris asiatica
GGAAATCATCGGACAATCTCTTTGATATCCCATGAGAGTAAAGTTTTACTAAAGGTAATACAGAAACAGTTACAAGCATACATTGACAGAGAACTTTCAGAGGTTCAAGCCGGATTCAGAAGAGGCCATGGAACGAGGGCTATCATTGCTGATGTCCAATGGATCTTGGCTGAAATCAGAGAATATAAAAAAGATGTTTACCTATGCTTTATTGACTATGCAAAGGCTTTCGATTATGTGGATCATGACAAGCTATGGACAACATTGCGAAGTATGAGTATTCTGGAACACGTAATTGTGCTCATGAGGAATCTGTACATGGACCAAGAGCCAGTTGTTCGAACAGAACATGGGAATACTGAATGGTTTAAAATTAAGAAAGGTGTGCAACAAGGCTGTATTCTTTCACCATACATATTCATCCCGTATGCTGAACAAATAATCCGAGAAGCTGGGTTATATGAAGAACAACATGGCATTAGGATTGGAGGAAGACTCATTAACAACCTGCGATATGCAGCTGATACAACCTTGCTTGCTGAAAGTGAAGTTGACTGGGTGGGACCATGCAAATAAGGTACACAGGACTCTAAGCCTGGGATTGTTTTGTTTGCCATGCAGCTAGGTTTAAAAAGAACTATCTCAGAGGGAGAAAAAGAAGATCCCAGGGGCACCAAGAAGGAAGAGCATGAGTATAATGTGAGATTCCCTACCTAGAAAAACAGCAATGGCAGAGGTGATGGCAGAGACAGTGGCATGGAAAAACAGGGCAGCTTTGTGCTCTAGAGCCATGGATTGAGCCAAAGGGCTACATGGCTGAGAGCCAAAGAAAAGAATAAGGTGTGACTACAGTATGGTTCAAGCTCATCAGCTTTGGAAACTCTATACAGTTTCATTATGGGTCGGAACCGAATCAGTGGCACTTCACAACAACAACAGTATGGCAGACAAGAGGCATTAGTGACTGGAAAATTGCTATGCTCTCAGCTGGTATTGATCCTAAATTGTACCTTGTTCACTTCTCTAATAATCCTCACAATTGTGAGTATTGTTACGAGTTCTGTGTGGCCATTGCAATTAATTATCAAACCCAGATATGTTTGATAAGAAGCACAGTGTTGTGGGAGGGATGGTTGGTGTCAGAATAGGGTAAAGAAGGCTGTTGGGTGGAAGCATGTCTGACCATCACTTCATAAAAATTGCCCTTGGGCTGATTTTGAGTTTGATTCTCTTTTCCCCTTGTGAAGGCAGGGAGAACCAAACATGGTCCCCACATGATTTTTGCAGTCCCTTATGCTGTTTTTTTGTCTTAAATTCTATTTCATCAGAGTTTAATACTTCCACTCCTGCTCATTTTTTAAATTGCTGTTAGCTTTAAATATTTTTCCACCCTTTGATTTTAGTCTAGTTTTGTCTGTGTATAATGTTTGTCTCTTGTAGACAGCATATTGATGAATCCTGTTTTATTATCATTCTTTGTCTCTTGACTGGTGTATTTAATCCATTTACATTCAGTGTAATGTGATATGTGATTCATAATTCATATGTATCATTCTTATTGTAATTACATCATTTATATGTATCAATTTTTTTAAGGTCTTCTGTTTTCATTGTCTAACTTTCACAAGCATATGAGGCTATGGAAAACACCATGGTGTGGGTCAGGCATCTCTTTAGTCCTAAAACTTATAATTTTGCTTTTTAATATTTTAAAGAAGTCTTCTGTACAGATTTGCTTAATGCAATGTATCCTTTTATTTCCTGACTGCTGCTTCCATGACTTTTGCCTTTGGATCTAAGCAAATGAAGTCTCTGATAATGAAATTTTTTCTCTATTCATCAAGATGTTACTTATTTGTCCATTGGTGAGGATTTCTGTTTTCTTTACACTGAAGTGCAAACCAGAGTGAAGGCTGTGGTCCTTGGTCTTCATTCTTGTTGTTGTTGTCAGGTGCCATTGAGTCAGAACTGACTCATAGCGACCCCATTCACAGCAGAACGGAACAATGCCCAGTCCTGAGCCAACCTCACTACTGTTGCCACACTTGATGCCATCAATGATGTCACCTGGCTGATCCATCTCATTGGGGGTCTTCCTCTTTTTCTCTGACCCTCCATCTTACCCAGCATGACATCCTTCTCCAGCGACTGTTCTCTCCGGACAATGTGTCCAAAGTATGAGAGACGAAGCCTAGCCATCTTGGCCTCCAAGGAGCACTCTGGTTGCACTTCTTCCAAAACAGATCTATTGGTTCTTTTGGCAGTCCATGGCGCTTTTAGTATTCTCCTCCAACACCACAACTCAAAGGCATCAACTCTTCTACAATCTTCCTTATTCACTGTCCAGCTTTTGCATCCATATGAGGTTATTGACAATACCATGGCTTGGGTCAGGCACACCTTAGTCCTCAAGCTGACATCTCTGCTCTTCAACATAAATATTGTTTGCTTCAGAAAGTAAGGTTGTATCGTTTGCATATCACACATTATTAATGAGTCTTCCTCCAATCCTGTGGCAGTATTAAACTCCGATATAATAGAATTTAAGACAAAAATCAGCACAAGGGATTGCAAAAATCATGTGGGAACTATGTCTGACTTCCCCTGGATTCTTCTTCATGTAATTCATCTTCTTGGATTATTTTCTTAGCAAACAGATTGAATAAGTATGGCAAAGGGATACAACCCTGGCACATACCTTTCCCAATTTCAAGCCATTCAGTGTCCCCTTATTATGTTATGGACATTATTGTCACTCTTATCTGATTGGAATTGGACAATTTTGGAGTTCTACTCTTTCCTAATAATCTTTGTTGTTAGGTTTCATTAAGTTGGTATTGACTCATAGAGACCCTATATACAACAGAATGAAATACTGCCCAGTCCTGGGCCAACCTCACAATCATTGCTACGCCTGAGTCCATCTTTTCTGCATCATACCAGGACTCCAATGAGATGAGAGTGGCACAAAGTCCATAAAAGTTTATGCCACTCTCCTCTGTTCTGAGTTCATCTGTTTTGCCTATGCCAAATACCCAATACTTAACTTCTCTGGGCCATAAATATTTGACTAATTAATACTTTTTAAATAAAAGATAAAGATGATAACCCCCCCAAATGCAGGCCCATTGCCAAAGAGTTAATTCTAACGCTTAGTAGTCCTATAGGACAGGATAGAACTGCTCCATAGGGTTTCTGATGTTATCAATGTTTACATACACAGATAGCTTCATCTTTCTCCTCGAGACAGGCTGGTGAGTTTGAACTGTCAACATTTCAGTTATCAGCATACTGCTTCATTCACTGAGTCACCAGGAATCCCTGAAAAAAGCTGATACCTCAAATTATTTACTTCACTCTCAAAGGTACTGTTGGTTAATTATGTGCTGTGGAGTCAGCTGCAACTTATAGTGACCCTATACAGGGTTTCCGAGGTTGTAAATCTTTATGGAAGCAGAATGCCTCATCTTTCTCCCGTGGAACAGCTGGTTGTTTTGAACTGCTGACCCTGAGGTTAACAGCCTGATTCGTAAACACTATGCTACCAGAGCATCCCTGTGTGAAAAGTACTATATCATTTGATATCATCTGAAGTCCCAATTAGACAGTCTTATAACACCAGTCTGTCAGTTTGTCATACTGTGGTGGCTTGTGAGTTGCTGTGATTCTGAAAGCTATGCCACGGGTATTTTAGATACCAACAGGGTCGTCCACGGTGGACAGGTTTCAGATGAGCTTCCAAATGAACTCAGACTAGGAAGAAGGAGAGATGAACTACTTCCGAATATTTAGTCACTGAAAACCTTATGAATAGCAGAAAAATACTGTCAGACATAGTGCTGGAAAATGAACCCTACAGGTTGGAAGGCACTTAAAATGCGACTGGGGAAGAGCTGCTTCCTCAAAGTAGAGTTGACCTTGATGACATGAATGGATTAAGCCCTTGGGAGTAAAGCCCTTGGGACCTTCATTTGCTGATGGGGCACAACTCAAAATGAAGTGAAACAAGTGTAAACATCCATTAATAATCGGAATATGGAATGTACAAAGTATGAATCTAGGAAAATTAGAAATTGTCCAAAATGATATGAAACGCATAAATATTGATATCTAATGCATTAGTGAGCTGGACTGGTAT
This sequence comes from Chrysochloris asiatica, assembly GCF_000296735.1. Taxonomy (NCBI): domain Eukaryota; kingdom Metazoa; phylum Chordata; class Mammalia; order Afrosoricida; family Chrysochloridae; genus Chrysochloris; species Chrysochloris asiatica. The sequence goes on from NW_006408711.1 coordinate 4,317,737, forward strand.
TGGCCATTTTGAATCTGACAACCATGTGGTTTACTATGCCAAGAATGACAAATTGAAGAAGAATGGTGTTGCATTCATTGTTAAAAAGAACATATACAGATCACTCTTGAGGTACAATACTATCTGTGATAGGATAATAACCATGAGCCTACAGGGAAGCCCAGTTAATACTACTATTATATAAATTTATGCAAGAACCACTAAAGCCAGTCAGGTTGAAACAGAAGAATTCTATCAACTTCTCCAATCTGAAATTGATCAAATATGCAATCAAGATATATTGATATTGAAAATACCATGGGCTGCCAAAAGAGCACACAGATCTGTGTTGGAAGAAGTACAGCCAGAGTGCTCCTTGGAGACCAGGATAGCCAGACTTCAACTCTCATACTTCAGATATATTGTCAGGAGGGACTAGTCATAGGAGAGGGATATCATGTTTGGTAAGGTGGAGGGTTAGAGAAAAAAAGGAAGACCCCCAGTGAGATGAATTGGCAAAGTGGCAGCCTCAATGGGCTCAAGTGTGACAAAAATTGTGAGGTTATCCCAGGACCAGGTAGTGTTTCATTCTGTTATGCATAGCACAACAACATAATTGCTATTTTACAGACGAGGAATCAGACAAATAGAAATCACTTGACCAATGTTTATCACTATTATCAAGTACTGGAACTGAGATATGAACCCATGACTCTATGACTTCTTAATTCTGGCTGTATTCTAAATTTTGTAACACTGTACTATAATAATGCTGCTTTTCTGTTTAATTAGAATGCTCATCTTATGAGCATGGAACAATTTTCAACATTATATAGTGTTTATTTTTGTTGAAACTGTCAAAAACAATTTCAAATATGGCATTGTATTTTATTAAAGTTGACACTTACTACACTAAAATTGAGCAGTTACCAGGACATGTAAAAATTAGCCAAGAAATATGATCCTTACTAACTAGCAGCTAGAAACAGATATAAATTATCTATTAATCAATGAATCCATTTACTATCCTTGTAAGAAATATTGTTATTGTTGTAGTTAAGTGCTGTTAAGTCGTTTTTGACTCATAGCAACCCTGTATAGGGTTTCTGAGGAGCGGATGGTGAGTTTGAATAGCCAACCTTGTGGTCCAGTACTTATCCTACAGTGCCACACCAGGACTCTGTAAGTAATATAATAACTCTTGAAAGTGTTTTTTGTAGTTAAGTGCTGTTGAGTCCATTCATACTCATAGGGATTCCTAGGCTTTACGGGAGCAGAAAGCATCATCTTTCTCTCATGGAGCAGCTGGTGGGCTTGAACCGTTGACTTTGTGGTTTGCAGTCCAGTGCTTATCCTAGAGAGTCACTGTGTTTCCCACTCTTAAAATATTACAAGTATGATTTAAAAAAATAAAATTATTTCCATCTAGCAGAAACTGATGCATTAACTTGCTCGGTTATTGTACTCAAAGATACATTTTATACTGCTTAAAATACGCAACAGTGTAGTTGTTGGAGATTTGTGCTATTTTTATTTATACTGACAATGATGTTATGTATGTTTAACTTTTGAAATTTGTTACAACAGGAGAAATAAAGAGGAGATTTCAGAAGACACACTGAGTCATATGGTACAGATAGATGATAGGTAACTAGATATAGAGAGGGCATAAAAATGCAATGTATGCAAATACCATTGTCAACAAAGGAATCATTATCATTATGAGGGAGAAAACTAAGTTGTAGACTTTTCTGGAAAGCAGTATCAACTTAAAAAAAAAAAATTGTCATTTAAATAGGTAGCCAACCAGGATGTCTCACATACAGGTTTCTATATAAGAGGGAACTTTAAAAAGCTCACGGAAAAATTGAATTAGAAGGCAATGGATTCTTTCCACAGACTTTTTTAAGCACCCACATGTATAGTCATGCACTGTATAACAGCTTCAGGCAATGTTCAACTGCTTATGTATCCCATCCCCCGTAAAACCTATTTACTATGTTAAAAATTCCAGGTACATAAATGGTTCATAATAATAAGTGGGCAATATTTTGTGATGTGCATTAAAACATTGTTATTATTTTCACTGTATTATGTTAAAGATGTTTTAGTATTATCTGGATATAATTTTTTACGTATAGAAAGTATATTATATACTAATATAGACATTTGACTATCAGTGTTTTATGTATAAATTCTTCAACTAAAGACCGATTTAGAAATGGAAGTTATACATAATCCAAGTATTATCTATAAATAATACGGTGTTCATACAACAATCAAATCATATAACATCCTATTTCACAGAATATATAAAGGCTCTGGTAGCATAGTGGTTACGAATCAGGCTGCAAACCGCAAGGTTAGCAGTTCGAAACTACCAGCTGCTCCGCAGGAGAAAGATGAGGTTTTCTACTCCCGTAAGGATTTACAGCTTCGGAAACCCTGTTCAGGGTCGCTATGGGTCGGAACCGACTGGACGGCACTTAACAACAACAACAAAGCAATACATCACTGTATATTTATGTTTTAGCTACTTTTCCCTTTCCCCTCATCAGCCTCTGTAACCCTGTGGAGATAGTGGCAGTTAAAAACGACACAGCAGGTGGTTAATAAATAGAAGCAGTTGAAAGGGATTTAAGTTAAAGCTTCACAGGACTGTAAAGCACTACTGCTTCAGCTTGAGAATGATCCTAAATTAGAACAGCTGGAAATAGCCTCATTTAACCAGCTGTGGTTCTTCTCAAGAAAAGATAAAACAATCTGTGAAAGCCATTTTTTATTTGTAATGATTAGTTGGTCATATGCATCTTTAGAAATAGTTTTAAATCAAATATTACTTACTAAGACTAAAATAATAGTAATTTTAGCTCTGCATAGACAATCACTTCAAAGCACAAAGCTGCAAAAATAAGACATTCATTCACTTTAATCTCCCAATACTTTTTTTTTTTTTAAAGATTTTTTTGTGCGAATTGAGTGAAAATTTCACATGGCAGATCATCATTTTTACATTCAACAAATTGTATCCTTTGTTTCATTACAATGATTATAATCTCCTCCATGTACCATCAGTTAACAGTATTTCTCTCTATTCATTTTAGCTGTTTTTATTTTAAACACTCAGGCATATATAATAATTTAAACCACCAAAGGGCACATTCTCCAAGTCTGCTTCCTGGCTGCCAGTTCTCAGTCTCTCTCTTTTCATGAATCTAGAGTCCTCAGCTGCTCCCTCTCTCCATGTCCCCATTTCTGCCTCCTTCTCTGGATAAGGTCCCGCTTTCTGCTTGTGCTCTTCTCTCTTGATGGTCCTTGTTTCTGGACTGTAAGATTAACTACTCCCCTGTTTTTGTTACAAAACTTCTACCATTACAATTTTGACAGTTGCAATTAGTCATGATAACAATTGCTCACTATTGAATCATAAGAATTTTATCCCCTTGCAGCTAGTTGTTGTTAAGTACCGTGGAGTTGGTTCTGACTCATAGTGATCCTGCACAGGGGTTCCGAGGCTGTAAATCTTTATGGGAGCAGAACGCCTCATCTTTCTCTCGCGGAACGGCTGGTAGTTTCGAACTGCTGACCTTGAGGTTGGCAGCCCGACTCGTAACTACTACGCTACCAGAGCTAGTCCAGTGTTTATTCTACAGAGCCACACCCACTGACCTTATTCATAGAATACATAAATACAATACTTTAATTTCTGAGAATTTCCTAAAATTTACCAGATTTTAGAGGAGAACAATAATTGTTTCTTGCACCAAAATGGTCCAATTTTCAGCATGTCCATTTTCTTCCTGACCCCAAGCCATTCAAAACAGCATCTGCTCACTTACGGCAATTATTCAGCCGACAAATCTGGGTAACTCAGAATTGCCAAGCTTAGAATTAAGTCGGCCAGCACAAATAGAGTCCAACAAAATCATGCTATTGTTCTGCCTGCTGCAATCTTGGTGCTATTACTTTCCCTTGGTCTCTAGATGCAATTAATTTTCTCCTTCCTTAGAAGTCTAAGAAAGTATTAGGATTACATCTGACAGGCATTGTTGTCTTCTTCACATGGGTCAGCAGAGCCACAGCTTTTCCATCAGTTGGTCTTTATTTGCATCCTTAAGAGGTATGCTAATTTGGAATTGAGCACCAGGCCTACTCTAACTATAAAGGGACCACCCCACAGTATATTAAAAGGTTCACATCAATGTATGCAATTTAAATGCACATGCATATAATTAACTAGACACATTACTAGTGTGAGCTGCTAATTTGGAATGAGACACAAAAGACTAGAATATGTGTAGAGGAAAAAAAAACAACTTAAAATTAAAATGACTACATAATGAAAACTGCTTCATGCTGTGTCTACTATTTTCGTGTAAACTTAATATAACTGTAAATATATTTTAATGAACAGTAGAAAGAGGCAATTATAAAGAACAAAGGAGGGCAGCACAACAGTGAAACATCATCAGTATAGCTCTTTGCTTCCATATTAAAAGTGCTGCCTGAAGTCAGAGGATGAATTATAACTTCATAATTTCAGGGAAAAAACGTTTTCTATATTAAAGACATATACCTATTTGCCAGCCTTCTGGAAATGAAAATAGAACATTCCAGTGAAAACAGGGGAAATCCTAGCTATCAAAACAGAAAAGAGAGTAAATCCAAGCTTGACATTTTGATGTGGAAAGATCCTATTACTTTTTCTTCTTTCACTAAAACAGATAGGCGCTTTCTTAAAGGCATCCCTAGAGCATGAATGAGGTCTCAATATTCTTAAGCACAAAAAAGCATTGATATCATAACTCAAAATATCTGTGAACATGTAGGTCTTTTAATTTAAGAACTCTCTATGTCTAAGAGCAATTGAAGAATATACAACTAAAAAATGAATGTGATAAATTACATGACTCAAAAATTTCAGAAAAATGTCAGATTTTTGACACTGATAGATTCTTGCTATTAGTGTTATAATCCAAGTGGGAAGATAAGAAGCTAAACAGTCAAAAAAAAAAAAAAAATATGCTGACTGTCTCCAGGGCTGAGCCTCTGAGGTCTTGGGGCTGGGAGAAGAGAATGTTTTTGCAAAGCAACAGAAAAATTCAGTCCATGAGATACTCAGTGAGCTTTAATTCTAAAGAGATATGCATTTTGTCAACTTGTTGTTTTTGTTGTTAAGAGTCATCAAGTCGGTTCCAACTATAGCAATCCTGTAAAGGGTTTCTGAGGAGTGGCTGGTGAGTTTGAACCGCTAACCTTGTGGATAGCAGTCCAGCGCTTATCAAACCAGGACTGCTAATTTCAGAAGAAATATTTGTAAAGCATAAAGGCTATATTATGGAAGTCAGAGTCACTATAATTGAGGATTTTGTTGTTTTTTAATGCACATCTCCTAGTCTGTAATATATATTTAGAAGATCATACTTTTAAATGTCAGATGAAATAGTTTGGGCTTGGTTAAAGATGAATAACAGAATCAACTGTTGTCTTTGTGTAAAGGTATCTACATACATAGAGTAAGTAGGAATATAGGATGCAAAGCAGACATTTAAAAATCCATTTAGAATGACACTGATAATAGTTTCACTAGGAACTCTAATTATTGTTTGATGCAACTAATGAGCAAAACACAGTGGGCCACCTGCTCGAGGTGAGTCAACCAGCTCACACTCTCTATCTTCTAGTAATAATTCCTCTCCAATCTGGGTATTTGCAAGCAATTTATATTCATAGAGTTATGTTATTTTTGAGAAGATAAGAGCTTTATAAATGATCTAGTGTAAGCCCCTCACTAATAATTTTAGCAAAATAATAGAAATACTAATTACTTTATTTTAAATTGCTGTTTTTACACTTATTTATCTTTTTCTTTGAATTTTCTCTTTCCTAAACTAGAAGGTACTGTTGTTGGTGTTGTTAAGTGCTGTTGAGTCAATTCCCACTCATAGCAACCCTGTGTAGGGCTTCTAAGGAGTGGCTGGTGAGTTTGAACTGCTGACCCTACAGTTCAAACCAACATTATGGTCCCGTGTTTCTTCTACAATGCCACATCAGGACTCCAGCAATGTACTGACCACTATATCTTATAGATTTTTATTTTATAACAGCACAATCTAGAATATTCAGCAAAGTATTTTAAAGACCAAATTAATACCTTTCCTTTAACTTGCCCTAACATGAGAACACATTTGATTAAAAAAAAAAAAAAGTTGGAACTAAAATAGCATTTAAGTGATGTTTTATTTTCTCCACTTTTTCCTTTTATCCGAGATGAAGCTATACCTGATTTTAAAAGCTGACATAATTTCTGTTTTGAAATAATCATAATCCAAATGTAAATATTGCTAATTTCAGAAGTAACATTTTTAAAGAGTAAAAATCAAAGGATATGATTTGCTGAATAAAATTCAAATAAAGTTATCCCAGAAAAATAATTTAATACCAGAATTCTATCTACAAAAATTTACTGATGAGCAAAAACTAAAATGTTGATTTCCTTACTCTCTGTATACATAAACCTGGTCATGTGAGTTGGATTCCTATGTGACATGCCCCTTTTATCAAATAAGGCAGCCTATTAACAAATGGTTTGATAGTACTTGGTCCATGGAGATTTCTACTAATTGCTCTGTGCTTTTAACAGTTCCAAATACACATTACAATTGTTTATTATAAAATCAACTGGAAAGCAGTAGCTATGTGCCTCTCATCAGACTAATAAATATTAGGCTATACAAAGAATGGTCTGTCTGAAAAATTGAGTTGGGACAGGACCTTTCCAATACCAAGTCAGAAACGTCAGTCATTCTGGCCTGTTAAATTCTTAAGAATCATTTTATGTGTGGGAGAAAAATACGAGGCTTAGACTATATGCCTGCTTTCAGGTTTCACTGATCTAAAAGGACAAGGATGTCAAAGAACAAAATGAAAGGGCAGATCTCAAGTCTTAATTATGTTGTAAGCAATTGGAAGAAGAAGACATCTTATTTATCATAGAACCTTTTATAGTATTTGCTACAGCTCTGGCATATGACAGGAAATTTAAATAATGTTTACTGATTTTTTATATTAGATTCACAACACTGATTAAAATAAATGAAAAAATTACAAGAGTTACTTGAGTAAAAGAAAGATTGAAGAATAAGATAGAAATAACTGCAGATATGAAACCAGAAAAACTAGATTTCAACCCTGGGTCTGGCATCAACGAGCTGTGTTATGTTGAACAACTTATTGAATCTCTGAACTTCAAGTTCCTTGTCTGTGACATGGGACAATAATATCTGATTTACATAGTTCTTAAGATACAATGAACTACTGTACAAATCACCTAACAATATCTGAGACAATAAAAGTGCTCCCTGAAGACTGTAATCATTGCAATGAAACAATTAGTGTAAAACCTATGTTTCCCCATGTAAACTATCACTCAATTCATAATAAAAACTTAAAAAGTTTTTAAAAAAGTGCTCCATGATTAAGAGCCACCACACTCTTGAGTGGAATCATGAACTTTATAAGTTAAGCAACAATATTTACATTTTCAGTCTTTCTTTACATGCCGTCTGTACCTTGATACACTATCTTCTATAATACACTTACATTTATTAAGGCAGTGACAAAGACTAATAAATATGATCCACAACAAACTATGTTGTTGTTGTTAAGTACTGTGGAGTCGGTTCCGATTCATAGTGACCCTGCACAGGGTTTCCAAGGCTGTAAATCTTTATGGGAGCAGAACACCTCATCTTTCTCCCACAGAACCACTGGTAGTTTCGAACTGCTGACCTTCAGGTTAGCAGACTTGTTCGTAACCACTATGCTACCAGAGCTGCTTACCACAAACTAAAGTAACCGTAATAATGATACCAAAACAACCATATGATAGAAATCAGCCATGCTCTTTTTTCCAAAAAGTAAATAGTGTGCCCATTGATTAATTAGTTGTAAAATATTCACAAAGGTGCAAGTTGTACTTACAATACACATTTTTAAAACCCCTCTGTGGTACATGACCCCATTCTCCTTACCAGTAACCTCCAGTGGATACAGGCATATTGCATCCAAAGAGTAACATATGATGGACAGTATCCATGCTGGCACGTGGTTTGAAGTCAACTGTGAAAGAAAACAATAGATGAATGTGAATACAAGTATATTCTTGGACAAAAATGTCAGAAGAGACCACATCTTTGTACGACTAAATAGCTGTATAAAACAGATGTTTCAGTGCTCTCATCGTATATTGCTATTGTTGCATTATTTATCCCTTAAGATGAATATGATGTTAATACTTTGATTTTATAGGATAATAAGCTGTTAATAACATTGTTGTTGTTGTTAAGTGCCATCGAGTCGGGTCCGACCCATAGCGACCCTGTACAGGGTTTCCAAGGGTGTAAATCTTTACGGGAGTAGAAAGCCTCATCTTTCTCCCGCGGAGCGGCTGGTAGTTTCGAACCGCTGACCTTAAGGTTCGCAGCCCGATTCGTAACCACTACGCTACCAGAGGAACATAATAATTAATAGCTGAGTGCTACACATACATTTCTTTTTTAAATGGAATAATCCTTTTAAAGTGATGAAAGCACTATGTAGGCATAAAATGAAAGGCTATGTATTCACAATACATTCTCTTAGATTTCCATAAAGTGCTGCCTACTGTAAAACATTGCACAGCAGTACAGATAAACAGAAGTCACAGTGAGTGGTCAAAACACGAGCAAAGGGATACATAATCCAAGTTTATTCCATCTTAAAACAATAATAGTAGCCACTGGGATATATGTGGAAGAGCGATTTACTAAGAAAGAAAAAGAAAAGTTCATGGAAAAATGGAGTTAAAAGATAATGGAATTTGTCCATAAAATTTTGAAGCCTTAAAATTACTCTCTAGGTAGAACACTCTGCACTTGTTAAAGGGATATTGAAACTTACACAATGTCTTTTACTAACTTTCCTAATAATTGTGGCTAAAAGACATGAAAATTAGACTAATTTTTTAAAAAAGAAATAGTACAGGGGCAAAACAAAGAGAAAATTTAAAATACTTTCCATCATTACTCATGATTAATATTGTTCACACACCCCTTTCTTGGTTTGGCTGTTGCTAATCTTCTTTGATTCACATTAACAATATTTCCCAGTATGCAACAGTTCATAAGCTATCTTTATATATAAAATGATAAATAGCCTAAAATGGTCTTAGGTCCCAGGTGCCTGCAAAGCTTCTTTTATACCCTTTGGTCTGTTTCACGCAATTAATAAAAAAACATTCATTATTAAAATGTGTATCTCTGATATGAGTATTTATAAATTTTAAATACTCAAACTGTAGGTACCATGACTTGAAAAACGTACCATCTTGATTTATAAATTTTAAGGGAAATAAAAAGTCCTTCATTCATTGTACTAGGGAGAGAGGCATGGAAGAACATAAAGCCTTAAAACTAAATCTCACACTTTTCATAATTTCATTTGAAAATCTAACAAACAGAAAAGATGGCTGGGAAATGCACTTGGTATAACTTGAAGCTTGGTGGCATAGTGGTTTACAAGTTGAACTGCTAACTGCAGCAGTTTGAACCCACCAACTACTCCTCGGGAAAAAGAGTTGGCTTTCTGGTCCTTTAAAGATTCATAGCCTCTAAAAAAAAATTACATAGGGTTGCTGTGAATCAGATCAACTTGATGGCAATTAGTTTGGTTTTGTCTTTAACAACAGAGAATGCAGGAAGTCTAGGAAAGAAAAGATACTTTGGAAGGAAATAGTCAATTGGAAATTATAGCAGTTGACAAATCATAGGAAATCATATTGTTTCCAGCTTAAATTTGTTAGCAAGAAAAATGGGAAGTAGGGATTCTATCTCTACTGACTCACTTACAAGTTGTATAAAGAATATCCTTCCTCCTCCTTTCCAGAATAATCCTAGATCTTTTCTTCCAGACAGGAAATCAAAAAAGCCATAAGGTGGGGGGACCATGATTTATTTGTCTTTTATTTATCTTAAATTAATTTTACTTAATATTTTATTTTAAATTTATTGTTCATCTTAAATTTATATCTTTAATTTACAAACAAATTTATTATATTAATTTTTGGCAAATTGCTCGTATCATTTTATGGGCATCCACAATGTTTTCTGACTGACTGCATCCTCCTTTCCTTTATCATATGCAAAGACCTCTGCCAATTCTTGAGGGCTTGTCAAACAAAAAACCCAAATGTTCCGCTTTTTCTGTAGTTATGAAGATAAACTCGTGGTTTTCCACTATTAGATTATTTTAATATTGATAGATTATGTTGTTTTTTTAATTTCATAAAATTGAATCATTCTGATAAGTTTTGTAGTAACATGACCAACTGTAGTTTAGTCCAAGAATCAAACTTTTGGAATGTAAAACAGTATGAATTTGATGTGTCAGCTCAAAATCCCAAAGGAACTATCCAGTGACAGTTGGAATTATTTGACTGTGATTAGCAGATGTTGGGCTGCTTAACTGTAAGGTTGATGGTTCAAGCCCTTCAGCTGCTCTATAGGAGAAGGATGAGGGTGTCTGCTCCTGTAAAGACTTATTCGTCTTGGAAACCCTACACAGGGTTGCTATTAATTGGAGATGACTAATTGACAGTGGGTTTGGTTGGTTCAAGAGAAAGGCTGGAGATTGGGAATAACTCCAAAAGTGAATCTTGAAGAGTAGACAAAAAGACCAAAAGTGAAAATAGGATCTACAGAGGAGTCTCAGGACAAGATTGGAAAGAAAGTGCTGAGCTGCCCGGTTCCTAGCGGGAGATACCAACAGTGATCATTTTTGACATGAATGCAGTGTGTGCATTGTTGTGAAGCAAGGCAAAAAGGCTGGTCTTTAATAATTTTATCAAATGCAGTGTTAATATACACAAGATTCAGGTAAGAATAGGAAGAACAGACAGAGGAATACCAATAAAGACAACAGTATCCAATCTCTATGGCTTTTCATTAGGAAGGAAAGACAAATTTTTGCTAGATCTTTGCTGATGCAAAAGAATCTTATAATTGTCATTTGTAAAGTAAAGAATAAATCTTACTTATTCCAAGAGAAACTTCTCTAACAACTTTGTGAAATTTTTCTCATTCATATATACTATTTTAAGTATCAGTTATTTATCTCATATTGAACTCTTGTGAATATATGTTTCAATTTTGTTTCTATAATGAGAAACAAATCAATATCTTTTAAGTGGTAGTAAAAGAAAAAGTATCAGAGATCTTTAACATAAAAAACTTATTCTTACTGACTCAAATATTACTAAGTAAGTTATTGGTACAGGGAGAAAATAGAAGCTTGCCATAATTTTATATCCTAAAGAAAGAGCATGATCGCTAAATATTTATATAATTATAACACAAAATGAAATTTATTGCAAGCTAAAATGAAAAATACTTCTCGCAAAAAAGGAATGCCATAATAAAATGAAAATCTAAAACAAATAGTAGATTCATTAAAATAAAGTAGTACTTGGACAGTTTCACTGAAAGACCTGCTGTCAGTAGAGCTGGGGAAACAAAAAGGAAACAGGCTGCCAGATTCATTTAATGGGTTGAATCCATTCATATTTATCTTGCCTGGCTTTGCAAAATAGACCTCACTCATAGTGAATAAGAATAAGGTCATTGAGCACAAGACACACATATGACTATGTTGGAGATTTCAAAACTACACAAAAGGGAATATTGAAAAATATTTTCAAATCCCATTTTAAAAGAAATTGCTCCTTCTTTCTTTTTCTCCCTTTACACTCCACAGAAATAAAGGATCCAGGAGCAAAGAGCTAGAGGATAATAATGAAAATGCCTGCATTTAAGTGTGAGAGTCTAATAAGCAAAGTAAACAAAGGTAGCCTTGGGATGTTGACAAACATGGCAAAACAGTCCTGTGAGAATGCAAGGGGATATTATATCCAATAAGATGAAAAGTGCCATCAACTCTCAAAATTCAATTATAAGATGACAGCTGCCTACCTGGAAAAAGTACTTTAGCCTCGATGGGTAACAATTCAGATTTCCTGATGTATAAGATCAGGGTTAATTTTATAAACAAATAAGTGTGGATAAGTTCTGAGAACCAAATACCTGAAATAGTAATTCCAGAAATAATGACTCATACATGTGAATAAAAGGAAATACGATGATACTAAAAGTGCATTGGTTGGGAAATTCATCAAAGGTTAATGTCATCTGAGATAGAAGACTTGAAAGTACGTATTTGGGCAACATATTGAGCAGAGAGATAACTAGGTCTACTTTCTGAAGTTCTAAGCAAAATTTGTTATAACTGAATGAGGCTGCTTGGATTTATGGCTTCTTTTAGCCAACATGAGATTACAATCAGGGAATTAAAATCTTTAATACTGTAATTTAGAAGAGAGTTTCATTTAGCAATTAGCTTTCTCTCCATTTTTACTTTCTAAGTGGATATCCTGGTGTGGTGCAGTAGAATTAACACTGCACTGCTAACCACAAGGTCACTGGTTCAAACCCAGCAGCCACTCCTTGGAAACCCTGTACCAAGTTGATATGAGTCAGAGCCTACTAGACAGAACTTAACAACCAATTCAGGACACGGAAATATTTTGAAGGACCCATATAGGCAAGTGGGATTTATATCAGGCATAAAGGGATCGTCCAATAGTAGAAAAACAATAAAAGTAATCCACCACATAAAGGAGCTCTGGCAGCATAGTGGTTACAAATCGGGCTGCGAACCTTAAGGTCAGCGGTTTGAAACTACCAGCCACTCCGTGGGAGAAAGATGAGGCTTTCTACTCCCGTAAGGACTTACACCCTCAGAACCCTGTATAGGGTCGCTAAGGGTCGGAACCGACTTGATGGCACTTAACAACAACAACAATCCACCACATAAGTAAAATTAAGGGGAAAAAAATCACACGATTGTATCAATTGATGAGGAAAAGGCATTTGACAAAGTCCAACACTAATTCCTGATAAAAACAACAAAATAGGAATAACAGGGAAATTCTTCAACATAATTAAGGACATAATATAAAACCACCAACGTCACTGTCAGTGGTGAGAAACTGAAGTCATTTTCCTTGCAAACAGGAACCTGACAAGGATGTCCTTTACTACCACTCTTATTCAATGTTGTGCTGGAAGTACTAGTCAGAGCTATAAGGCAAGAAACCAAAATTAAAGGCATCCAAATTGGCAAAGAAGAAGTAAAACTCCTTCTATTTGCAAACAATATGATCTTATACTTAGAAAATTATTGATTCTGCAAAGTGGCAGGGTACAAGATCAACGTACACAAATCAGTTGAATTCCTTTACACTAATTCAGTTTGAACCACAAGGTCGGCAGTTCAAACTTATCAGCTGCTCCTTGGAAACCCTATACAGGGTTGCTATGAGTTGGAACTCACTTGATGACACTTAACAAGAACAATTTTATATAGAAAGCAAAGAGACCCCAGATAGGCAAAACATTAGTGAAAAAGAAAAAAAGTAGGAGGCCTTCCTGATCTCAAGACCCACTACACAGGGGCAATAGTCAAAACACCCTGATACTGTTCCAACAAAAGACTGATATATAAATAGAATAGAATTGAGAACAAAGAAGTAAATCCATCTTCCTACAGTCAGTTGATCTTAGACAAATGGCCAAAATGCATTAAATAGGGAAGAGAGAGTCTTTTAAACAAAGGTGCTGGCAAAACTGGGAATCCACTTATAGAAAAATGAAACAAGACCTATATATCACACCATATACAAAAACTACCTCAATGTGGATTAAAGACCAAAATGTAAAATCTAAAACTATAAGGATCATTCAAGACATAATAGGGACAAACTTAAGAGGTCTGATACATGGCATAAATACACTATAAAACATAACTGAATACACATAAACATAAGACAAAATAGGTGATTGGGGCCTCCTAAAGATTAGACATTTATGTGGATCAAAGGATTTCACCTCAAGTGTAAAGAGAGAACTCCACAGACTGGGGGGAAAATTTGGCAATGACATATTAAACAAAGGACTACTCTCTAAAATTTGTAGAACACTTCAATACCTCAACAAAACGAAGACAAATAATCCAATTTAAAAATGAGCAAAGGACATGAACAGACACATCACCACTGAAGATATTCATGTAGAAAATAAACATATGAAGAAGCGCTCACAATTATTAGCCATTATAGCTATGCAACTCAAATCAACAATGAGATATTATCTTACTCCAGCATTAAAAGCAAAGTTATAAAACACAGAAAGCAACAAATGGTGGCAAGAGTGTGGGGACACTGGGACTCTCCTACACTGTTGGTGGGATTGTAAAATGGTGCAACTGCTGTGGAAAATGGTATTGTGCTTTCTCAAAAGGTTAGAAATAGAAATATCATATCACCCAGCAATCCCACTACTTGGTATATATTCTCAATAAATAAGAGGTGGGCATGGCTAGGTATAAACACACACATTTTCATCACAGCACTATTTACAACAGCAAAAAGATGGAGATAGCCTAAATGCCCATCAACAGAAAAATGTTATGCAAAGATAAAGAATAATGAATCTGCAAAACACCTCACAACATGGATGAGGACATTAAGCTCAGTGAAACTAGTCAATCACAAAAGGACAAATATTGCATGAAATCACTGTTGCAAAAAGCTAAGAAAATATTTTCTTGCTAAATGAAACATTCTTAGATGGTTACAGGGTGGCTGGGAAATGTGAAGGGAGGGGAAATATAAAGTCAATAGAGGCAAATACTGTTAATTGATGGTACATGGAGTGGATTGCAATCAATGTGATGAAACAAAGGGTACACTTTTTTGAATGTACGACTGATGTTCTGTAAACCTTCACTAAATTCATAATAAAAAGTTCAAAGAAAAATAAAGATAAAATATAAAAAAAGAATAACATACAGGAAGAAAGCAAAAGGTCATTAAAAAGACAGAAAAGAAAGAAAAAGCAAAAATGGATGTCAACAAAGATTCTGAAAGTTGCTCTTCAGTACAGAAAAGTAAAACAAGTGGAAGAAATTAGGAAGTAAAAGAGTTTAGCAGGAAAATTTAAAGAGCAGCTTGAGAAGATAAAGTCAAATATTATAACAATATATGGAAAGATCAGGAGTTAGAAAAAATGGGAAGAAAATGCTCTGCAGTTCTCAAGTTGAAAGATCTGAAGGAAAAATTCAAGTCTTGACTTGCAATATTGAAGGATGTTGCTCTCACAAATATTTAAAATTTTGGAAACCCTACACTATGACTTGTGGAGTCCTGGTGTGGCGCTGTGGGCTAAGGCGTCAGACTGCAAAGTCGTTTGAACTACAAGGTTGGTGGTTCAAGCTCACCAGCTACTCCTTGGAAACCCTATACAGGGTTGCTATGGGTAGGAACCAACTCGACAGCACTTAACAACAACAAACAACAATATACTATGAGTTGGAAACAACTTGATGTTCATGTAACAACAACAAATGTACAAAGTAATGAGTGATGCAAAAAGCAGCAAAAGAAGATGGAAAGAATATAGTCTACCAAAAATAATTAATTGATGCTCAACCATTTGAAGAAGAAGCATATGATCAAGAACAGATGGACTAAAGGAAGTAATCCTAGTTGCACAGAAGATACTGGCAAAAAACAAGGCTCCAGGAATTGGGAGAATACAAATTGAAATCTTTTAGCAAACTTATGCAGCACAAGAGGCATTAACCCATCCATGCCAAGAAATTTGGAAGACATCCATGCCAAGAAATTTGTGCCCGTTCCAAAGAGAAGTAACCCAATGGAAAGTGAAAAACATTTAACAGCATCAACAATATCATATGCAAGTAAAATTTTGCTTAAGATAGTTCAAAAACAGTTGCAATACTACACTGACAAGAAACTGCCAGAAATTCAAGCAGGATTCAGAAGAGGATGTAAAGCTAGTGATGTAATTGTTAATGTCAGATGGATCTTAGCCGAAACAGAGAATACCAGAAAGACATCTGCTTGTTCTTTACTGATTATGCAAAGGCTATATCAACTGTGTGAATCACAGATAACATTGTGAAGAGTGGGTATTTCATAACATTTAAATGTACTCAAACTGAAGCTGAAGAAAATGAAAACAAGTCCATGAGAGCCAAAATATGACCTTGAATTTATCCCACCTGAATTTAGAGATTATCTGAAGAACAGATTTGATTAATTAAACACTAAAGACCAAAGACCAGAAGAGTTGTGGGATGACATTAAGAACATCATACATGAAGAGAGCACAAAGTTATTAAGAAGACAAGAAAGAAGGAAAAGGTCAAAATGGATGTCAGAGGAGATTCTGAAACTTGCTCTTCAGCGTAGAGAAGCTAAAGCAAATGGAAGATTTGAAGAGTCCAAGAGCTGAACAGAAAATTTCAAAGATCAGCTCGAGAAGATAAAACCAAATATTATAATGAAATGTGCAAAGATTTGGAATTGGAAAACCAAAAGGGAAGTACACGGTCAGCATTTCTCAAGCTGATTGAAGAAGTTGATAGAATTCTTCTATTTCATCCTCACTGGCTTTAGTGGTTGGTGCATAAATTTGAATAATAGTGGTATTAACTGGGCTTCCCTGTAGGCACATGGGTATTATCCTATCACATACAGCGTTGTACCTCATGACTGATCTGGATATGTTCTTTTTGATGGTGAATGTAACACCATTCCTTTTCAATTTGTCATTCCCTGAATAGTAAACCATGAGGTTGTCAGATTCAAAATGGCCAATACCAGTTCATTTCAGTTCACTAATGCGGAAACCCTATACAGGGTCGCTAAGAGTCAGAACCGAATCCATGGCACATTGCAACAACAACAACAACAACATGTATATGAATGTTGGACAGTGAAGAAGTAAGACAGTAGAAAAAATTATGCAGTTGTGTTATAATGTTCAAGTAGAATATTAAAAGTACCATGGGCTGCTAGAAGAACAAACAAAAATGTGTTGGAAGAAGTACATCCAGAATACTCCTTAGAAGCCAGGATGGCAAGATTTTTTCTTGCATAATCCGGACATATTATTAGGAGAGACCAGTGCCTGGAGAAGGACATCATGCTAGGTAAAGTAGAGGGTCAGCAAACAAGAGGAAGACTACAAATGTGATGGGTTGGCACAGTGGCAGCAACAACTGGCTCAAGCTCAATAATGATTATAAGGATGGCCCAAGACCTGACTGTGTTTTGTTTTGCACAATTTACTGTGCATTGGAACCAACTCAACGGCACCTATCCACAACAACTCTAGCCTAAGTTTCCTCACTTATAAAAAAATTATGTTAAAATTCTATGACTATATGCATTTTTTAAATCTAAGGAAGAAACAATAAAGGCAACAGTTGGCATTTGTGATCATAAAAAAAACCATTTCCTATTTTGCAAAATGCACCAGAGAATCCTATGGTACAATAAAAGGGAAACATAGGAATATTTTGGAAAAAGAAGAATCAATACAGTTGAATCAAGAATACATTCATAATTGTTGTTGGCAAAGAATACGGAAAGCACCACGAAGTGCCAGAAGAACAAACAAATCTGTCTTGGGAAAAACATAGCTAGAATGATTCTTAGAAACATGGATGGTTATACTTTATCTCCACTCTTCTGGACATGTTGTCAGGAAGGATCCGTGTCTGGAGAAGGACATTAGGCTTGATAATACACAGGTTTAGTGAAAAAAATGAAGATCTCTATCCAACAAGATGGTATCAACAACTGGTTCAACCATAACAACAACTGTGCAAATGGCGCAGGGCGACGCAAAGTTTCATTTTGTTGTGCATATATCACTATCAGTTGATAATGACTCACTGGCAACTAACAACAACAATCCCCAATTTGTATAAATTAAAATAAGATACTATGCTAAAGTTAACAAAAATTATAAACATCACATTTAATAGGACAAAAAGGATGTTATGCAATGGGCACTATTCTACACTGCAACTGATCATGTGAATGGTACAATCCTAAAAGTCTAAGAACAAGATATTTTGAATCAGATACCTGAGGCTAAAATCAATGTTTATGACTGATTAGCTATTTTTCATTGGATAAGTCACTACAACCTGGGCATTTTATTTTCCTAGTGTAAATAACTGGTTTCTATTTGTTTGCTGAACTTACTATAAATCTTTTACATATAGCCCACAACCTCCTGAATCTTCTTTTAAGTCATTCAGATACATCAGATAATCTCTGAGTTTTATTTTCCCTATTGCCTTATGAACCTCTTTATCTTTCTGTCCTTTATGTATCCTCATAATTGTCATGCATTCTAGTTTCCTGGATCTCAAAAGTTTTAGGTTGAATTGTGCCTCCCTTGAACTATATGCTGAAATCTTGTCCTGTAACTATAAAAAAGCAGACACAGAGACACACATGGGAAAGAGGAAGACAGGTGGCAGAGTACAAATTCAAGTGCTCCAAGGATTTCTGTTGTTGTTGTTGTTTGTTGTGGTAAGTGCTGTCAAGTCAGTCCCGACTCAGAGATCCTATATAGGGTTTGCTGTGAAATTGGTTCTGATAGTGACCCTAGGTATAACAGAACAAAACACTGCCCAGTCCAGTGCCATCTTCACCACTGCTATGTTTGATCATATTATTGTACTCACTGTGTCAATCCATTTCATTTCATGGCCCTCTACTTTGCCAAGCATAATGTCCTTTTTCAAGGTCCAAAGTACATAAGACAAAGTCTTGCCATCCTCACTTCTAAGAAGCATTCTGGCTGTACTTCTAAGAGAAATTTATTTATTTTTCTGGCAGTCTATGGTAACATCAGTATTTTTCATCAACATCATAATTCAAATGCATCAAATCTTCTTTATTCATTGTCCAACTTTCACATGCATATGATGGGATTGAAAGTATTTTGGCTTGGGTCAGGCATACCTCAGTCCTCAAAATGACAACTTTGCTCTTTAATACTTTAAAGAAGTCTTTTGCAAGAGATTTGTCCAATGTAATAAGTCATTTGATTTCTTGACTGCTGCTTCCATGAGTGCTGATTGTGCATTCAAGTAAAATGAAATCCTTGACAACTTCAATCATTTCTCCATTTATCATGGCATTGTTTATTGGTCCAGTTGTGAAGATTTTTCTTTATGTTGACTTGTTAATCCAAACTGAAGCATGTAGTTGATCTTCATTAGTTAAGTCCTATTTGCTTTCAACAAGAAAGACTGTGTCACACTCAAAATTATTTAAAAAAAAAAAAAAGAGTATGCTTACTGGTCAGAAAGATACTATGGCCTTCAATAGCCTTTAGGTCTGGAAAGGAACTCACCCTTTGTGGTCCAATTTTCCATTAAGCAGTAAATAGGTATATGTGTGTGTGCGGGGGTGTTGGGAGGGAGAGACAAGACTAGTAAGGTATACTATGGAATGGTCAACCACTCAAGATTAAAAGGAAGACATTTACCTATGGACAAATTTGAGAAGGGATGGGAAGGAGGGTGGACTGGAAATAAGAATCACAGGGAAGAATTGGGATAACTGTTATTAAGTGGAGGGGATTGAAATCATTGAGATGAAACAAAATATATAATCTGTTCAATGTAAAACTGATGATCCTCTCTGTAAACCTTGACTCAATTCACAATACAAGGTTTTTTTAAAAAGCTTTAAAGAAAGAAACAAAATTCTTTCATGTACTTGCATAGAGAAATTATACATTATATTCTCATTTATTGAAAGGACTAAGAAATTTTCAGTTTTGTGACACTGTGTATTTTCATAGTTTTATACTGTTTTGATTTTATATACTTAAATGAGATGAACAATGTGCTCATTGATTTCTAACTCACAAAATGTATTGTGAACTTTCAAAATCATGTTAACACAAACTGTGCCTTTTTTTCCCTCTCTCTTTCAAACTCATATATTTGTGGGATATAAAAATATACTAGGGTGAAGAAAAAATTATTGGCACTCTGGTTGTATTAAAATATTCTCCCACACCTACAGCTGATGACAGGACTGGGTGTGCATGTCAATTCTATCGAGTAAATGAGCGAAAGTGGA
This sequence comes from Chrysochloris asiatica, assembly GCF_000296735.1. Classification (NCBI taxonomy): domain Eukaryota; kingdom Metazoa; phylum Chordata; class Mammalia; order Afrosoricida; family Chrysochloridae; genus Chrysochloris; species Chrysochloris asiatica. The sequence continues at coordinate 4,337,787 of NW_006408711.1, forward strand.
TATGTGGCAAATCATTTGTAAATCAGCCATGTCTCTGCCTATGAAATAATTCACAACAGACTTGGGTTTAGAAAAGTTTGTGCGAGATGGGTACTGAAACAACTCACAGAAGAGCATAAACTGAAGCGTTTGGACATCTGCAAACAAAATTTGGACCGATACTTGAAGGAAGATAAAAGTTCATTTAAAAAAATAATTTCTGGTGACAAGACATAGATTCATCACTACGAATCTGAGAGTAAGTGGCAGAATATGGAATGGAAACATCCTCAAGTTAACCATCAGCTGGAAAGTTGATACCTAAAGTTTTCTGGAATTTTAAGAGCCAGTATTAGAACACTATCAGGAAAAAGGTCAGCAATCAACAGTGCTCATTACAGTGAGATGCTCACTGAAGAGCTTAAGCTTAAACTTCACATTGAATGCAGAGGACTGCTATCCAAGGGCATTGTGAATGACAATGTACATCCCCACACCTCTGCTCACACTGTTGACACTCTGTGTCACTTAGTTTTGAGGTGTTAAAGCATCTTCCCTATAGTAATCTTTTTCCATTGGACTTTCACCTGTTTGGTCCCCTGAAATCAGCCCTTCATGGATGAAGATTCACTTTTAATGAACAAGTGAAGGCAGTGGTGCATTTGTAGCTTGCAGCTTACCCTAAAACATTTTCAAATAAGGAATTATGAAAGTTTGTTGACAGATGGCCAAAGGATATTGAAAACCAAAGAGATGATATAGAAAAATGATATATTTATCTTTCCTAAAGGTTGGTTAAAACAAAGTCTATGGCCAGAGTGCAGATAATTTTTGACTCATTCTCATATATGTCTCACTCTTTGTCACATACCCATTCAGCCTACCATATTGTACTTTTAGAACAAGTGTAAAATTTTAATGTCATGTACTGAATCTGCAAATTGTTTTCTCATTCAAAGACTATATTGGGAACATTCCCACACTGTCATACAAATTGTACTTTGAAAACATGTAAAAATCTTGTTTCATGCACCTGAATGACAGAAACTGCACATTGTTTTCTTATTCACAGAATGTATTTATTATATTCTTGTTCTTATAAGAAACTCAAAGCATAATTTCGTAGGGGAGTGGTCACGAATCGGGCAGCTATCCCCAGGGTCAGCAGTTCGAAACTACCCCAGCTGTTCCATGGGAGAAAGCTGAGGCTTTCTGCTCGCATAAAGATTTACAGCCTCAGAAATCCTGTACAGGGTCGCTATGAGTCGGAACTGACTCCACAGCACATAATAACAACAAACTACTTTTATCTATTCTGTGCAGTTTGTCCCTTCAGCTACATAAAGTCAAAGCAGCATTGGGTTGCTGTTGTTAAAGTGCCATCAAGTTGGTACTGACTCATTGCAACCCTGGATAGGGTTTCCAAGGAGCAGATGGTGAGTTTGAACCATTGACTTTGAGGTTCAAAGCGACCTTGCAGGCCAGCGTATTAACCCACAGCGTCACACCAGTTGCTCCAAGAAGCATGTGGGAACCATGTCTGATCTTCGCTGGCTTCATAACGGGGAAAGAGAATCATACACCAAATCAGCCCAAGACCAATTCCTATGAATAGGAGGTCAGACATGCCTGTACCCTATAGCCTTCATTACCCTATTCAGATGCCAACCATCCCTTCCCACAGCTCTGTTTCACACTTGGGTTTGACAATCCATTACAATTCCCACACAGACCTCATAACAATACGCATGACTATAGGATTTATTAGGGATTTAAACAGGGTACAATTCAGGATCAAAACAACTCAGGATGCAACAGTTCTCCAGTCAGGAATGCCTCTTGTTTGCCATACTTCAGGCATACCACATTCTGGTCTTCATACTCTCAGCCCCGTGGCCCACATTCTCTGCCCTACTTAGGCAAGTATTACCAAGCTTCTTTTATCAGTACGCCCAAAAGGCGCATCCTGCAGGCAAGCCTGATTGTAGACACATAGCTTTACTCAAGTCCATGGGCCTAGATGCCTATAGCTGCTCCATGTTACCACATCTGTGACTGCCTCTGCTGTCGCTGCTTTTCTAGGTAGGGATGTCACCCTCCACTCTTGTTCTTCTTTCTCGGTGGTCTGGGATTGTCTGTTCCTGCTTCTGACGTGGCTCCTTCTAAACCTTGTTGTTGTTAAGTGTCATTGAGTCGGTTCTGACCCAAAGCGACCCTGCATAGGGTTTCCGAGGAGCAGCTGGTGAGCTTGAACCACCAGCCTTGCAGTTCAAACGGCTTTGCAGTCTGGCACATTAACCCACAGCACCACAAACTAACCAATCCCAGACTTAGAGTCCCTGTACATCTATCTGCATGGTTCCTACCCACTCACTTGGTGGAAATTATGAAGACTTTGGATAGAAAAGCCCTATCAAGCAAATTCAAGGTACCACAGGTGCCAGTGGTCGGCTACAACTCTAAGTGACCCTACATGGAGTTTCTAGGGAACCACTAGATTTGAACCTCTGTATTTGAAGTTGGCAGTCTAGTGCTTGTCCTATAGTGCCACGCCAGGACTTCAACAAATAAATAAAAGGACTTTGTGTAACAAGATGGAAAATGCCCCATGTAGTCAATACAAAGGTTTGTTTGTCACCAAAGTAAATGAAGTCAAAGGAGGTTTGTGTGTGTGCTTTGTGAAACAAAAGTGGAATGCTACAGACACATGCGATGAAATAACAGGACTGTTGGCAGTTTCTGGCATTTAAGTACATAATTCAACAGAATTTTACTTATTATCACAATTCTTTGTGATATAAGGATGGGAAAGTTCACTACACATTCAGTGAAAGATAAAACACAGTTGCTATGATTCAAATACATGAAAACAAGTTTTACATATTTTCAAAATACACTTTGACTTACAAAAAAGGGAAAGTCTTCCATACACTGTGTCAATGAGAAAGCAATAAACAATTTTTAAAAAAAGAAAAGACTGTCATTTACATATCAGAGGTTGTTAATGAGCCTTCCTTCAATCCTGATGGCATGCTCTTCATTCAAATAATCTAGAGTCTTCAATTATATGCTTAGCACACAGATTGAATAAGTATGGTAAAAGGATACAACCAAGGATTGTGGGCAGGTACTAAAAACTGTAAGGACACAAGGAAGTATTTCTCCTAGAACTACACCAAGAATCCAAAACTCCCTTCTCCTCAATTGTGAGAAAATAAAATGCTATACTTCAAAGCCATCCACTTGTGGCATCTGCATTAAAGAAGCACTAGGTGACTATGATGGAGTCCTGGTGTGGTATTGTGGGATAAGCACTGGTCTGTGAACCGAAGGTCAGTATTTCAAATTCACCAGCTGCTCCTCAGAAACCCTATACTGGGTTGTTATGAGTCAGAACTAACTCTAGGGCACTTAACAACAACAACAACAACAATAGGTAAATACTGTCTTTGCTGCTGTTGTTAAGTGCTATGGAGTGGATTTTGACCCCATAGTGTACCTGTATAGGGTTTCCTTGTTGTTGTTGTTAAGTGCCTTCGAGTCAGTTTGACCCATAGCGACCTTCTATAGGGTTTCCGAGAAGCAGCTGGTGAGCTTGAACTGCCGACCTTACAGTTCAAATGGCTTTCAGTCTGGCACATTAACCCACAGCGCCACACTAGGTGTCCTCAAATAAAATCCAACCCATAGAGACCCTGCGACCAGCAGAAGAAAACCCCACCCGGTACTGCACCATCCTCACAATTGTTGCTACACTTGAGCCCACTGTTGCTGCCACTGTGCCAATCCATCTTTTTCGCTGTCCCTCCACTTCACCAAGCATGATGTCCTTCTCCAGGGACCGGTCCCTCTTGACAACACGTCCTAAATATGAGAGATGAAGTCTGGTCATCCTGACCTCTAAGGGCCACTGGTTCTACTTCTTTCAGAACAGATTTGTTTGTTTTTCTGGCAGTCCATAGTACTTATAATATTTTTCTCGACACCGTAATGCAAATGCATGAATTCTTCTATGGTCTTCCTTATTTATTGTCCAACTCTCACATGTATATGAAGCTATTAAAAATATCATGGCTTGGGTCAGTGATGTTTTAGTACTCAAACTAACAACTTTGCTCTTGAACATTTTAAACTGGTCTTGTGAAGCAGATTTGCCTAATGTATTCATCGTTTGATTCCTTGACTGCTTTTTCCATGAGTGTTGATGGTGGAGCCAAGCAAAATGAAGTATTTGATCATTTTTTTTATCTCTGGTAGCATAGTGGTTACAAATTGGGTTGCAAACCTCAAGGTCAGCAGTTTGAAACTACCAGCTGTTACGTGGGAAAAAGATGAAGCTTTCTGCTCCGGTAAAGATTTACAGCCTCAGAAACTCTGTACAGGGTGGCTATGAGTGGGAACTGAGTCCACAGCACATAACCAACCAACCAACCAACCAATCTTTTATGTATTTATTATGATGTTATTTATCAGTCTATTGGTGAGGATTTTTGTTTTCTTTACATTAAGGTGTAGCCCATACCAAAGGCTGTGGTGTTTGATCTTCAACAGTAAATATTTTAACTCCTCCTTGTTTTCAGCAAACAAGGTTGTAACATCTGCATATCACACACAGGTGTTTAATGAGTCTTCCTCCAATCCTGAAGTCATCCAATCCTTCTTCACATAATCCAGTTTCTCAGACTATTTGCTCGGCATACAGATTGAATAAGCATGGTGAAAGAATACAACGTGGTACAAACATTTCCTGATTTTAAACCAGTTGTGGTCCCTTGTTCTGTTAGAATGACTGCCTCTTAGTCTATGTATGGGTAACTAAGATACTCTATCTTCCTTATTTTTGGTATGGTGATGTAGGATAAGCTCTGGACTACTAATAAAAAAATCAGCAGTTCAAACTCACCAATAACTCAGTGGCAGAAAGATGAGACTGTTTGCTCTTGTAACTATATGCAGTCCAGGAACTCCTATGTAGGATTGCTATGAATTAGAACTCACTTGATAGCAGTGAGCTTGTTTTGTTGGAACACATTCTCTAACCATTTCCTTGTTGTTGTTGTTGTTGGTGTTAAGTGCCTTTGAGTCATTTCTGTATAGGGTTTTCAAGGAGCGACTGGTGACTTTGAACCACTGACCTTACAGCCCAGTGCTTTATCCCAAAGTGCCACTCCAGGACTCCCTTAGAAAAGTTAAAGTGGAGGAAGACTAAAGGAAAAGAACTCAGGTTTGAAAGTTTTTATTTTACTCTTGGTTGATTATAATTTTAGGTAGTAAAGAGTAATAGGATGGATATGACATTTTCAGCAGTTTTGAAGATACTGCTTCCTTATCTACTAGTTTTCAGTCTTGCTTTAATTAAATTTCAGATCACTGTGATTTGTAATCCTTTGTATATTAATTTTTCTCACTGTAAACTTAAGGGTTTTCTTTTTTTCCTAGATTGCATTGAATTGCCTCATAATGTGGATATAGGAACTTTGCATACTGCCAGACCCTGGTCTTTAAAATCATCTTATCTCGTGACCCATTTTAATCACACTATTTTGAGGTGTGGCATTGCAGGTTAATGTACTGGACTGCTAGGTTGGTTTGAACCACAAGGTCAGCAGTTCAAGCTCACCAACTACTCCTCAGTAACCCTATACAGGGTCTCTATGAGTCAGAACTGACTCAATGGTACCTAAGAACAACAACAATCTCATGAACCAAATAAGATCAAAATTAGGCTGTTCCTACAGTTTTATAAGCATCCCAACATTACCTGAACATGCACTTTGTTTAGGAAAAGTCAATTTGGAAATATTCATATCTAACTGTGTACTTCGGTATTAGACACTGTTCTACAGTCAAGAGAGTTGCCCTAGAAAATGAAAATGAATGACTCATATGATTAATTTAATCTATTTCTAAATCCAATGGTTTCTATCTCATTTGTACAGTGCAATTTGATGGATAGGGACCTGCCATCATTCACTAAGGAAAAGACACATTTATTTACTGGTCACCCATGTGAAGGAAAACAAGTGGATAAAGATGACAGTCAAATTTTTTGGTTGAGTGGGCTCCTGTCAGAGTCAATTGCTCTGAGTGTCTGTAAAACACATTATAGACAGTACCACAGTTCAGTGGTCAGATGCAGATTTTATCATAGTTTCATCCATTCCAATTGTGTGATTTCTTATTAAAACAATAAATAAAAGCAAAGCTCTTGGGAAGGCTACAGTTTCATTCAAAATATAAAAATTGTACTTACCTTCATTATAGCATTTCCCAAAACACCCACTTTAATTTATACTAAGTAATTCAATAAAGTTATATAGACACCTCATATATGTTGTATGCTCATATATAAATTCAACAGGCATATACATATGGTAATTCCATAACAACTGTGATAGTATTGCTTCAAAATTAAGCTGTGTTTATCTAAAATGGGTTACATAAATAGTCACACAAACAAAAAGTCTAAACTATAAATTATTCAAATGCAATTCTGACTTTCAACACCATCAAGAGAGTTTGCCTTAGCCCTAATAACCATCTAAATTGGTCTCTGCCTTTTGTGATTTTCTTCAGAAATTTGAAAAAGAAAAAAAGAAAGGCTTTTCATATGATGTAGCATTTGCATTTTTGTTTCTAGAGTTTTTCCAGGTTATGATTGCTTTGAACTCATATCATAATTCATATGCTCAATGTCAAGGCTAATAATTGGCAAATAGCAGAATGCTTAAAAAGCTTGCTCAATTAATTAAAATGTATTTTTTCATGATAAAATATTATTCCTTATATATCAAGACCAAGAATATAAAGTAATAAGGCAAACTGCCTACTATTAGAAATGCTCTTCAGAAAATGGCCGAACAAGACACCTTATAAGTGTTTATTTATGCATTCAGTAAACATTTATCACATCCCCACCAAATTTTGTGAGATAGTTCCTGTTGGCATTCAAAAACTGAAAAAGCACAGATAATGACAGCAAAAGGTATAAAATGATAAATTTCTTAAGAATGAAAAAAGTATTATGAATCATTAGAAGTTCTTGTTTTCTAACCATATCTAACTTAAGATAAGGCAGCCTGACATGCAGGATTTGGGAATAGCCTCAAAAAAGTAAAAGTTTCATTCTACATGTATGTCATCAGATTTCTTAGCATGGAAAAGCCTTGGAAAGTCAACAAGCAACACTTTGACTCTTGGAATTCAGAAAAACTACGTGTGATAAACTCTGCCATTATATAATCTATATATCCAACACCTTTCCCTTCTCGCTATCATTAAGTCTCCATGTGTGCTGGGATTTCCTTTGGAAGATGGTTTGATGTTGACTTATTCATTTAGGCAGAAATGACCAGACCATTCCCAGTAGGAAATGAAGGTAAGAGATGAAAGAATATTTTTATTTGTTGTAAGGAAGACAATGATGTGTTTTCACTATATTTCAGTTCTTTTATCCATTTGCTAACTTCTTCCATTTATTCCCTTGTATCACTACCCCTATATCCATATCTGTTATAATTTAAACAACAAAAAATTGGGTGGAAATATAGCTTGTAAACAGTCTGCATATGTCTCATAACTTCTCTGACCACCTATCCTTAAAATATGCTTAGCTAACAGAGAAAAAGAGGAAGACCTCCATCGAGATGGATTGGCAAAGTGGCAGCATCAATGGGCTCAAGCGTGGCAACAATTGTGAGGTTGCCCAGGATCGGACAGTGTTTCATTACGTTGTGCATAAGGGTTGCTAGAGTTGGTACTGACTTGATGGACAACAACAAACAATAAGTGTCTTGGAGTCCTGTTGTGGCGCTATGGCCTAATGCGCTGGACTGAGAAGACAGTTTGAACAGCAAAGTCGGTTGCTATGGGTTAGAAGCAACTGGAGGTACTTAACAACAGTATCAGTGTCTTAAAGTGCCTGAAAGACCCTTAGTAAATGATGGTTGCTGGTGATGATGGTGGTGGTCTGATCACATAAGAATGGTCCCATACAAATTATTGTTCTAGGGGAACTGATTTAATAGACACAGATATCCCTGTTACTGTTTCTTGACTTATAAATGGAACAACCTAAATGGCTGCTCAAAAAATTAAATGATACATTTAAAATATTTCTTACCTATCTCCTTAAATAAATGATTGCCTGGTATTTCTCTCTGATTTTCCAATTCTAATGTTGTTATTATGTGCCGTGGAGTCGATTACGACTCATATCAACCCTGCATAGGATTTCTGAGGCTGTAAATATTTACAGGAGCAGAAAGCTTCATCTTTCTCCCATGGAACAGCTGTTAGTTTCGAACTGCTGACTGTGGTATTAGCAGCCCGACTCAAAAACACTACACTACCAGAGTACCATAACCTCATATGGATGTGAAAGCTGGACAGTGAATAAGGAAGATCGTAGAAGAATTGATGCCTTTGAGTTGTGGTGCTGGAGGAGAATACTGAAAGTGCCATGGACTGCCAAAAGAACTAATAGATCTGTTTTGGAAGAAGTGCAACCAGAGTGCTCCTTGGAGGCCAAGATGGCTAAGCTCCGTCTCTCCTACTTTGGACACATTGTCTGGAGAGAACAGTCGCTGGAGAAGGATGTCATGCTGGGTAAAGTGGAGGGTCAGAGAAAAAGAGGAAGACCCCCAACGAGATGGATCATCAGCCAAGTGGCAACATTGATGGCGTCAAGTGTGGCAGCGGTAGTGAGGTTGGCCCAGGATCAGACATTGTTTCGTTCTGCTGTGCTATGAGTCGGTTCCGATTCGATGGCACCTGACAACAACTAGAGTGCCAGTACCTAAATTGCTGTGATTGTTGGATTATGCATATTATGGTAAGTAAAACCATTGGTGGATATTACATAAAGAATCACACTAAAGATGAAATAAATCTTCTTTTTAACAAGTAAAATAAACTTAAATATTCATACAATCCTCCTAGTTATCAAATAAAGAGTACTGAACGTAGTTACAAGTCTTAGAACATTTAAGGATCCTAGAGTTTTCACAATATCTCCAAATAAAGGCGGAAAACAATAATAAAACCTAGGGGGTTTCAAAAAGTTCATAGAAAAATTAAATCGAAAGAAAAACAAATTTCTTGTGAACTTTTTGAAGTCCCCTTGTAATAATAAAACATAAAAAATAATAACTTGAAGCACAACACTTTATAACAATTATGGTATCTGGAACAGTTTACTCTTAAGACTCTTAAGAAAATGAAGAAACATTTTAGCTCTGTCATTCTAATATTGCCCTTTAAACATTTCCTGTGATTTGTTTTTTAACTAAATAAAATCACTGTACTTTTCAATTTTAAATTATGAAAAAGAAAATATACTAGGAGAACAATAACACATTTCAGGATATGTTTATACATTTATAGTCCTTGAAGTCACTAGCTTTAAAATCACATACTATCATCAGTCACCAGAAATAAACTAATAAATACTAAGGTAAGACCCATAACACTGCTATCTGTTGTAAAATAAGACAACCATAATCATACAAGTATTCAGAGTAAAGTGTGAAAATTAAACCTATGAATTTGGGCAAATAAATTATAAAATTAGTATGGAAAAAAATTCATGTAAACCTCCCTTTTATGAGTAAATGCTAATTATATTTTTCCAAACTTACATAAGTTACCAAACATGTGGATATGAAATTGAAGAAAATTTAAAATGTTTTAATTATGAATTTATATTCTACTTTATGTTTGGTGTTACTCAGACCATTACAGTTAGGAGCTTAAATTATTTTCCACTCAATATCTGGAAGTACTATCCTTTCTGATTTTTTTTCTTGGTAATGTTCCCCAAAATTATACAAAATAACAATCAAGCAGCACTCAACTTTCCAAGCTCTGACTTTCTTCATTGTTTGGAAGTAACCAGGGGTACAAATTTATCAAAGAAGTGTTGTTATAGGTTGTATTTGTTGTTGTGATTACCACCAAAGTGGGCGGAAAAATAAATGTGCATTGTTCTGGCTTTGCAAGCCTATAATGTGCATTCCTGTGGGGAACACCTCATGAAAATTCATCCTCAGATTGCCCCAAGGCTACAGTACACATTTTACAATTCACATAATAGCCATTTCAGACAGCCTGCTTGAAGATTAGTTTCTAGGGACTAAAATACAAGTCTCATTACCATCCCCTTCTCTCCAAAATCAACAACTCAAATGAGGAAAGTGAAGTGGAAAAAACCAAATCCATGAATAAGTTGCCAATCACAGCTCTTCCCTAAACAGTTAAAACTTTGTCATAAGGGATGTTTAATTTAAAACCTAGATGGAAACAGATGGTGCAGTGTCACTTTTCTTATCTGATTTAAAGGCACAGTTGAGGTTGTTGTTAAGTGCCTTGGAGTAATCTCTGACTCATAGTAAGCCTGGATAGAATTTCCAAGGAGTGACTGGTGCGTTTGAACTGTCAACCTGTGGTTAGCAGGCCGGTGCTTATCCCACAATGCCACACTCCAGTTGATATAGGTCCCGTCATTCTTCTAATTCTGTAATATGAATAAGAGGGTCTACCTTCCTTCCTTCTGTCCCTCCTCCCTTCTTCCCTTTCTTTTTTAGTCTCTATCTACTTCTTTCTTATCCACCTACCAGTCTGACAGGTAAAATCTTAACTTTCTCCAATGTTGATGCTAAGTGTAGCTAATTTATACTATGAACCAGCAGGTAAATAAACAGTCTGTTGAGCAGAGCAGAATTAAGCATCCAGCCACAGAGAGAAAGCCAGTATTATACAAATGGGACAACAAACAAATCATTGGCAGCCATCAATATCTGCATTCAACTGCTTAACTATTATTACGCATGAATCTCTGCAGAAACAGTTTGCAATCTTGTCTCTCAGTGGCTCTCTCTAGTTTGCTTTTGCATTAGGTATGATAAATGTATTTGAGAAACTCAGAGTACAAGATTAATAAGCTCATAACCATCAAAAAGAACATTTTATTGATTTAAAATAGCTGCCCTCCCTTAACTAACCCCCGTCCATCAATGCCATCCAATGAATACTTACTCACGAAGGCTTCCTCATCTGTGGGCAAACGTAATGACATGCAGAAGTACGAATCAGACTGAAAAGAGAAAGGGACAAAATCAGAATTAAACCATTGTTAGTGTTGCTGCTGTTGCTTACTGTTGTCAAGTTGGCTCCAACCTCTAGAGACCCTGTATAAGGTTTCTGAGGAGCAGCTTGAACCGCCGACCTTGCAATTCAAACCAACTTTGCAGTCCTGCGCATTAACCCATAGTGCCACATTAAGACTCCATTATTAGTATAGAAAAGATCACTGCTATTGTTAATTGCCGAGGAGTCGGTTCAGACTCATAGAGACTGTGTATAGGGTTTCCCAGGAGCAGGTGGTGGGTTTGAACTGTGATTAGTAGCCCAGAGCTGATCCTATAATAACCTTGTGATTAGTAGCCCAGAGCTGATCCTATAATAACCATTAAAAACATGATCTGTCATTGAGAAAGAACTACAGGTCCAGTGGGCTGAGTGGTTGCTGAACAGAAGGACGAACCCTAGGCATTTTTCTAACGACCCTTTCCTAAATGACTTCAGAACTGATGCTTTTGAGTTATGGTGTTGGAGGAGAATATTGAAAGTGCTATGGGTTGCCAAAAGAACCAATAGATCCATTTTGGAAGAAGTGCAGCCAGAGTGCTCCTTGGAGGCCAACATGGCCAAACTCTGTCTCTATATTCGGGACATATTGTCAGGAGAGATCAGTCGCTGAAGAAGGATATCATGTTTGGTAAGGTGGAGGGTCACAGAAAAAGAGGAAGACCCCCAACGAGATAGATTAGCCAACTGGCAGCATCGATGGACTCAAGCGTGGCAAAAGTAGTGAGGCTGGCCCAGGATCTGGCAGTGTTTTGTTCTGCTGTGCATAAGGTCGCTATGGGTTGGTACCAACTCGATGGCACCTAGCAATAACAATCATTAGTGATATTTCTTGTATTACCAGAGTTCAAAGACAACCTTGTAGGTATTTATAGTCCTGGTGTGGTGCTGTGAGCTAATGCGTCAGACTGCAAATTCATTTAAACTGGAAGGTAGGTGGTTCAAGCTCACCAGCTGCTCCTTGGAAACCCTATACAGGGTCGCTTTGGGTCAGAACCGACTCGACAGCATTTAACAACAACATACAAAAGTAGGCAGAATAGTTTAATGTGTTTGATTTCAAAATGGTAGAAGTTTGCTTTTTGCAAACTGCATATTGATTTTTTAAAATCACCTTCAGCTGTCCCAAATATTTATCAGAGAAGTATGATGAACAAAAGTTGGTTATGAAATATAATATTTGGTTGCTGTACTCTTGTTTTAAAAATCTTTATACAGTTCTTTGAAAAAAATCAACATTAATTCAGTTATTCTTTCTTTTCCATTTATTGGTCTCTTATCTAAATGGAAGTTTTTTCACTATCAAATATAGTAACATTAAGAACTTTTAGTGATAAAAAATGACAATTTAACGAGAATGGACTTCTGGTGATCTATGCACTCTCTTTCCTTAATGGAAATCCATATGCAGTGAAGTATGTGCTATGGTTGCTAATATGCCCAATATAAATACAGGCTGCATTCATTTAATAATTTATACTGCATGGATTATAACTTCACAGAGCTGGAATCAAGAGTGCCCAACAACACAAAACGAGACCATTTGGATTTCCCTTAATCTAACGGTTAGCACTTAAAAATTGTGAAATTTGTACCTCTGTTCTTACTTTTATGTTAAAAACAAGGAAAATCAGATATACCATTTGAAATTATGGTATATACCATTGATAAATTATAAGAATGTGATTCTGGCTTAGAAATGTTGTTATGCGTCATTTTTGTTTTTTCTCCCTCATTAGAGTAGAGCTTTGTTTCTTTTAAGAAGCTTTAATTATTTAAGTTCACATTTACTTTGCTAATGAGGAAATGTGGTAGGGAATGTTGAGGACCACACAGTAAGGGAGTTTAAGACAAAAAATGCCAGAGAAATGAATTTTATATCCAAAACCAATGAATAAATAGGCAAATTAATACTTTAAAATCTTATAATTATGCACAAGATTGCTCATAAATATTTTTAATCTGTCAGTTACTACTGTTAAAAAACATACTTATGCTTTTCTAACACACAAAATAAGCTCAAATCCTTCCTACTTGATCATCCTGAAATACCTGTAGTTTAAGACTGAAAGCTATTCAGTGGCTACACAATGGTTATGCTCTTAGTTATTAGCCTAAGTTTAAAGGTTCAATCCCACTATGTGATCCACTGGATAGAAGAGCTTGTGGTCAGCCCACATTATGATTTATAGCATAGGAAAGCTTTGGGGGTAGGTTCTACTCTGTCTGTCCTACAGGGTTACTCTGAATTGTAACAACTTGACAACAAATCACCACAACATAGATGATACTGCTACTACTATTACTGCTATTGCTGTTGTCAGTTGCTGTCGAGTTGGTTTTGATTCATAATGACACTATACACAATAGAAGGAAATGATGCTTGGTCCGGTGCCATCCTCACAATAGTTGTTATGTTTGAGCTCACTGCTGCTGCAAGTGTGCCAATCCATCTAATTGGGAGACTTTCTCTTTTACGCTGATCCTTCACTTTACCAAGCATGATGTCCCTCTCCAGGGACTGGTCCCTGCTGATAGTACATCCATAGCAGGAGAGATGAAATCGCTAATGGGCATTCTGACTGTACTTCTTCCAACACAGATTTGTTTGTTCTAGCAGTTCATGGTACTTTAAATATTTGTCTTCAACAGCGTAACAAATTCTTCTATGGTTTTCCTTATTTACTATCCAAGTTCCACATGAATATGAGGATATTGAAAACATTATGGCTTGGTCAGGCCTCAAACTGACATCTTTCCTCTTGAACATTTTCAAGAGGTCTTGTGAAACAGATCTGCCTAGTGCAATATACCATTTGATTTCTTGACTTCTGTGATCATGAGTGTTGATAGTGGATCCAAGCAAAATGAAGTCTTTGCTAACTTCTTCTTATTCCATTTATCGTGATGTCATTTATTGGTACAGTAGTGAGGATTTTTGTTTTCTTTACATTGAGGTGAAACCTATACCAAAGGCTATGGTCTTCAAACTTCATCAGTAAATATTTTAAGTCCTCTTCACTTTCAGCAAGTAAGTTTGTATTATCTGCATATCACAGGCTGTTAATGAGTCTTCCTCAAATTCGGATGCCACACTCTCCTTCATATAATCCAACTTTTCAGTTTATTTGCAAAGCATACAGATTGAATATGTATGGTAAAAGAACCACATACCTTTGGCACACACATTTCTTTATTATGTCATTCAGTGTCACCTTGTTCTGTTCAAACACTGCCTGTTGGTTCTTGTACAGGTTCCTCATGAGCACAATAAAGTTTTCTGGGATAACAACTCTTCACAATATTATTCATAGCTTGTCATGATCCACACAGTCGAAAACCTTTGCACAGTCAATAAGGCACAAGTAAACTGATGTGATGCTGTAGGAAAAGCACAGAACCACATGGCCGGTTTGAACTGCAAAGCAGGTGGTTCAAACTCACCAGTTGCTCCTCAGAAAACCTATACTTGGTTGCTAGGAGTCAGAACCGACTCAATGGCACTTAACAACAACAACCAAAAAACATTTTTCAGGTATTCTCTGCTTTCAGCCAAGATCCATCTGACATCAGCAGTGATACCTCTTTAACCATCCTTGTTTGAATCCAACTTGAACCTCTGGCAATGTACTATTGCAGCCGTTTTTGAGTTACCTTGAGTAAAACTTTACTTGCATGTGATACTAAAGATATATATATATAATACATATACAATATACATATACATATATAATACATATACATATATAATACATATACAAACATATATAATATGTATATGTTGTTTTTGTTAGGTGCCATCGAGTTGGTACCGACTCACAGTGCACAGCAGAATGAAACACTGCCTGATCCTGGGCCAACCTCATTATCATTGTCACTCTTGAGCACACTGATGCTGTCACTTTGACAATCCATCTCGCTGGGGGTCTTCCTGTTTTTCTCTGACCTTCTACTCTACCAAACATGATACCCCTCTCCAGTGACTGGTCCCTCCTGACAATATGTCTGAAATATGAGAGATGAAGTTTGGCTAGCCTGGCCTCCAGGAGCACTCTGGCTGCATTTCTTCCAACATAGTTCTGTTGGTTCTTTTGGCAGCCCACGGCACTTTCAATATTCTCCTCCAACACCATAACACAAAAGCATCAATTCTTCTATGGTCTTCCTTATTCACTGTCCAGCTTTTGCATGCATATGAGGTTACTGAAAATACCATGGCTTGGGTCAGGCACACCTTAGTCTTCAAGCTGACATCTTTGCTCTTCAACACTTTAAAAAGGTCTTGTGAAGCAGATTTGCCTAATGCAATACGTCATTTGACTTCTTGACTGCTGCTTCCATGAGCGTTGCTAGTTGATCCAAGAAGAATGAAGTCCTTGACAACTTCAATCTTTTCTCTGCTGATAAGAATGTTGTTTATTGGTCCAGCGGTGAGGATGTTTTTCTTTACATTGAGATGCAATCCATACCAATGTGCTCTTTGATCTTCATCAGTAAATGTTTTAAGTCCTCTTCACTTTCAGCAAGCAAGGTTGTATCATCTGCATATCGCAGGTCGTTAATGAGTCTTCCTTCAAAATCCTGATATAATGTTTTTCTTTATATAATTTGTGTGATCACAAATTATTAGTCTTAAAATCTCAAACTGACTGATACTTGTCATATGGAATTTAAATTAAGGTAACTATCTAGTCTTGGTGACTTCTATAGTAATTAACCTGTATTGAAGAAACAATATTTGTAATCACCTAAATAATCACTCTTTCTCTGCTTTGTAATGAGCTCATAATAATGTGATAAAGGCCATTGTCCACTCCACTTATTATTGCATATGTTTTTGTTAAATGCCTGGAGTCCTGGTGCGAAGCTATAAGATAAGCACTGTACTGTTAACAAGGTTGGCAGTTTAAACATATCAGCTGCTCCTTGGAAATCCTATGCAGAGTTGCTCAGAGTAGGAACAAACTGGATGGCACTTAGTAACAACACTACCACCAATTAGCATGTAAAAAGAAGAGCATTCTTTGTACCTCCTACTACATTCTAGAAGCTTCTAGTCCAAGTTTTTTCCCCATGATAACACTGCCAGGTTGTTGTTGTTAAGTGCTGTTGAGTCAATTCTGACCCATGTTGTTTGTTGTTGTCTTGTGCTGTGGAGTCGGTTCTGACTCATAGTGACCCTGTACAGGGTTTCCGAGGCTGTAAATCTTTACGAGAGCAGAAAGCCTCATCTTTCTCCTGCGGAACAGCTGGTAGTTTCAAACTGCTGACCCTGAGGTTAGCAGCCCAATTCATAACGACTATGCTACTGGAGCTCCTTTTCTGACCCATAGGGACCCTGTATAGAGTTTCCGAGGAGTTGCTGGTGAGCTTGAACAGCCAACCTTGCAGTTCAAAAGGCTTTACAGTCTGGCTCATTAACCCATAGCTCAACAGCAGGACTCCAACACTGACAGGTAGTAGGTATTAAAGAGTTTATGTTAAAAACAGAGAAACTGAGTAGATAAGTAAAATATCTGAGGTTAAACATTAAATCTAAGACTTCATGAATTTGAATTAGAACCCAATTCACTAAGCCCTTCCCTTTCCATTATGGAAAGGTAATTATTAAACGGTTATCTTTCAACCCTCTGAAATATTTAAAAATCAAAAGTTAATCAGTTCTTAGACACAGTTTTTTCAGACCTGATTAATGGGAGAAATAAAGGATTCAAAGATATAAAATTTAATATATAATCTGAGTCCCAGTTCCCTAAATATTCAGTGGTACCTGAGAAAATTTTCATGAAAGCTTCGTGACAAGTTGAAATAAACTAAACAAGATCCACAGTTATTTAATGTTGGTCACTATTTTGTTTCTGCAAAGTAAAGCTATTTGAAAACATACATAAGTCATATCAATGCTTCTCTCTAACACATTCTGAAAGCAAAGAACAGTACTGTATTAACCATTATGATTGTCTTTTTGTCCGAATACACTGTTCTAGAAGGATGTTTCTATAATTCAACCCAAGGTACCTTTCACAATTTTCCATATATCATCATCTCAAATCCTCTTTTTCCCTCTGTGGGAAGAACACTGAATCTGAGCTTGGAGTCAGGGGACTGTCTGTAAAATACTAAGGATTCAAATTGCTAACACAAGGCTCAGATACACAAAAAGAGAGAAATAAGTCTCCTAGTTCTATCTGCATTGGTATATCAGCCAAATTTGAATCAAGAGGGATATGATATTGCTGATGCTTCTTTACTACTGCTATTGGGAACTATCCATGATAATCATACTTCCAGACGAAAGAAAATGTGTTAGAAATGGAAAAAAAGAGGACGCCCTCTTACTAAAACTTCTATGATGCTCTATTATAACCCTTTTAAACCAAGAGTTTTCATGTATATAAGTGTTCAATGACATCCTTGTTTTCACTATTTAAGAAAACAAACTTCTTATGATTTTTCAAATTGCCAACTAAAACCAAACCAATTGCCACTGAGTAGATTTTTACTCATAGCAAGTCTATAGGACAGAGCAGAAATGGTTCCATGGGATTTCTGAGTCTGTAAATCTTTATGGAAGTAGACTGTCTCATTTTTCTCCTATGGAGCGCTGGTGAGTTTATACCACAAACCTTTTGGTTGACAGTGTACCACTTAACCCATGCACTATCAAGACTTCTTGAGATGCAGTGATTTCTATGGACTAGACAGTTAACAACTCCTTATTTAAATCAAAATGTGACAAAAAAAAAACCCCACTGGTATGCTATTACATGTGAAAATTTTCATATAAAAACAATAATTTAGTTATGGAAAATCAGTGGTACCATTCAAATACTAGTGTTGAGCACTGTGATTTAATCCTGATTGGATAATATTCTCATAGTCTGTTTATTATGCAGGGTTAGAGAATAATCCATAGACTACATTCCTTTTTGTTTTTAATGTTTTTTTGTGAATTATGTGATAGTTTACATGGGACAACATTAGCTTTACATTCATCATATCGTATATTGTCTCATTGCCATGGTTACAATCCCTCCATGCATCATCAACCAACCAAAGTGTATACCTTGCAAGCCTGCCCCTCTGTCGTCAGCACACAGCCCCTCTCCTTCACTGGGTCTAGAGTCCCCATCCACTCCATCTCTCCACGTCATCGTCTTTGACTCCATCTCTGGCATCACTGTTTCTCTAGGTAGGGGCCTGTACTCTGCTTTTCTCCCTTGATGGTCCCAGGATCCTTTGCTCCTGGACTGCAAAGTCAACCACTCCCCTCCTTTTGCTACAAAATGTCTAACTTTACATTTCTAACCCTCACAGTCAGTCCTGATAGCAACTGTTCACTATTGTACCACAAGAGTCCTACCACCATCTCCTTTCATTAGACCCATCCAGACAGATTGGATACTACTCAGAAGAGAATCTAGCTTCTTCCTCACCCTCTAAAGAGCACATTTTTTAAGGAGGCTATTCAATGGAGTGATACAAATAGTTGTACAAATACACAGTATGATCTACTTTACCTGAATAAGAACCTCTTGTTTCTGTGGTTACTTGTAAACTGGCTATTCTCAGTAAATAGACTATATCTCCATAGAGATATCATTATTATGTTTCTTGTAATGTATCATAGTCTATGGTAACTTCTTTTTTTTTAAAAAAATGTTTTATTGTTATTATGTAATAGTTTACATGGGAGAACATTAGTTTTACATTCATCCTATATATCGTTTCATTGCCATGGTTACAATCTCCTCCATGTATCATCAACCTCCATGTATCATCAACCAACCAAAGAAAATACCCTACAAGACTGCCCACCCCCACCACCCCCCGGTCGTCAGCACACAGCCGCTCTTCCTCTCTGTGTCTAAAGTCCCCAGCTGCTCCATCTCTCCACGTTATCGTCTCTGCCTCCATCTCAGGCATCACTGCTTCTCTGGGTAGGGTCGGCTCTCTGCTCTTCTCCCTTGATGGTCCCAGGGACCTCCGCTCCTACACTGCAAAGTTAATCACTCCCTTTACATTTTACATAAATAAAACGTTTACCTTTACATTTCCAACCCTCACAATCAGTCCTGACAACAATTATTTACTATTGTATCATAAGAGACCTATCCTCATCTCCTTTCATCATCCCTACCTAGACAGGTTGGATACTACTCAGTGGAGATTCTACCTTCTTCCACTCCCTCTGGATCTAGGTTCCCTCTTGAAAGCTTGTAAGCCAGTCACTTCTTGCCTTTGTAGCACCCCCCACCCCCGCTCCCACTTTGGGTAGCCAATGTCCAAGTTGGCCATCCGTATGGAGAAGGTGGGAATGAATGATCCTTGCTGTAAGGATTTGTTCCCTCTTTTGAGCTACTGCATCCATAGGTGTAGGTCAAGTTCATCAAATTGTATCAGATTACTCTTTTTTTTCCTCTTCTTCTTCTAGTTGAGCTCTGATCATCCAGTCATTGAAGCCAGGTGAAGTGGGTATTATCTGCAAGTGTGGGTGTTCTTGTGCATATGACCTCTCTTCTTATCAGCTGGACACTTCACTCTCCACTCTAGTCCTCTGTGGCTATGTCACTGACTGTGGGCCCCAGAGTCCCCAGGTCTTGCCAACCAGGTCTCCACCCGGGTTCACAGGAGTCTATTGAACGTTGTAGGGCTTAGCTTGCTGCTTCATTACTGTTTTTCCCTCACTTCCCCTTATTGGTGATGAACGTGGTCACCAATCAGAGCATGTATTCCCATTGAGTCTTAGGGGGGTTTGCTCTGAGGGGACCCAACCACTTGTCTTGATGTCTCCTGGGTGAGCAACTTGCTTGTTCTTGTAGTAATCAGTCAGTCTGCCTGTATTGTTTGTATTTTTCCTGTCAGTCGTTCTTTCGAGAAATATCATCAGTTCTTCTAACCACTCCAGGTTTGTCTGCCCATTCTTTTAAGTGGAAATTTCCCACTTCTGAAGATTCTGGATGCTGTTCAGGATTCCACCTATAGTCTTACGCAATGCAGAAGCTCCTCAGGAAGCCACCTTTACTGGGCACGTTGTAGCCCCATTTTAGTTATTCCAATCCATTATAGGCAGAAAATGGGCTTACAAGCTTTCTATGGTGATATTTCTGGCTATTCCTTTCTCTCCCCCTCAAGTGTCTATTTTATAATATAATACAAGGAAAATCATGATTCAAAAGACAGAGTCTATGGTAACTTTTATCAGTAATAACCTGTGAAATAACCAGAACCAGTAGATATATCTTTTGTGGCAATTAAAAATTTACACATTAGAATAATTGTTAGAAAGTAAGCAGTAAATTCTATACTAACTCCAGATAATTGAGATTTAAAAATCAAAGCCAGACAATCTTTAAAGGTCTATAAAGCTTTATATTTTCACACAGTACTCAGTTCAGGTCTAAATTATTCAAGTTCTGCAAAAGCCTAGTAGAAATATCAGGGAATGAGAATGGTACTGCTAGTCCAAAAAGGGAGCAGTATGGAACATGATTAGGTCTCTTCTACAAAATGTTGGTTTAGAGAAGAAGACTGCAATTGAAAAGTTATTTTTCAGAGTTTTCTTAAAAGTCAGCGAGGTAAGAGAATCAAATTGTTTTCTCTTAAAGTGACTGTAATACACATATAATAACCTTATGATTCTAGGTGGCATTTGTACTCTCAATCACATCTACTATAGAAGGATATTAGAGGCTGATATTCATGTGTTCCATAAATTCACTGGGCTAATTGTTTCCATGTGTTTTCAATGTTCTTCATTACTTTTTCTAGATAGGGAGAGACCAACAGTTGCACTGTAGAAGGCTATTCACAAGCTCTGAAGGCCACGGTCACTACTCACCAAAATATGATGTAGAGCACTGTCTTTGTGGACTATGTTATGCCAATTGAACTTGGGGTCCCTGCTACCATGGTCCTGAACACTCAGAGCCTTGACTCATTTCCTCAAGGTGTTTGGTTATATCTGAGAAGTTTTCATATTTTTCACCCCCTATATGCTCTGGTAGCGTAGTGGTTATGAATCGGGCTGTGAACCTTAAGGTCAGCAGTTCGAAACTACCAGCCGCTCCGCAGGAGAAAGATGAGGCTTTCTACTCCTGTAAAGATTTACACCCTCGGAAACCCTGTACAGGGTCGCTATGGGTCAGAACTGACTCGACAGCACTTAACAACAACAACATATGCTCCTTGGAATGGAAACAACTCGACAGCATTAAACAACATCAGTGCTCCACTACATTCATGGATATATTTGTAGCACAAGGAATACACTTTTAGATATATCTTGTCAAACTGTATAATTTAGCATATATTATGGATAAGCTGTAAATCACAAGGTTGGTGGTTTAAATCCACGAGCTGCTCCTCAGAACCCCTATCTAGGATTGCTATGAGTCGGAACTAACTTGATAGCATTTAACAACATTCTCACTGTCCTGCCTACACCCCTTCAGACTGTGCATGTATACATGCATCTACTCATGTTGTTGTTGTTATGTGCCATTGAGTCAGTTTCAACTGATACACAACAGAATTAAACACTGCCCAATTCTGTGCCTCCTCACTGTTGTCATTATGTTTGAGCTTATTCTTGCTTGATTTTGTCAGTAAATCTTGTTGGGGGTCTTCTTCATTTTCAAAGCATGATGTCCTTCCTGATAACATCCCCAAAGTATGAGAAAGAAAGTCTCACCATCCTAGTTGTAAGTAGTATTCTGGCTGTACTTCCAAGATAGATTTGTACGTTCTGCCGACAATCCATGGTACTTTAAGGATTCTCTAACACCACAACTCAAGTGCATGGATCCTTGTATGGTCCTGCTTATTCACTGTCCAATTTTCACAGGTATATGAGGAAAATGAAAATAACAAAGTTGAGTCCACTATAGGCCTGAAAGTGACATTTTTGCTCTTTAACACTTAAAAGAGGTCTTGTGAAGCAAATTTGTCTAATACAATATGTCATTTGATTTCTTGATTGCTGCTTCCATGAATGTTAATTATAGATCCAGCAAAATGAAATATATGACAACTTTAATATTTCTTCATTTATCATGATATTTTATATTGGAAGGAGCTCTGGTAGCGTAGTGGTTACGAATCGGGCTGCGAACCTTAAGGTCAGCGGTTTGAAACTACCAGCCGCTCCACGGGAGAAAGATGAGGCTTTCTACTCCCGTAAAGATTTACACCCT
>NW_006408711.1:4360660-4364482 GCF_000296735.1 Chrysochloris asiatica
ACCACTATATATATATATATATTGGAGTCCTGGTGTGGTGCTGTGGGTTAATCGCCAGACTGCACTGCAAAGCCATCTGAACTTGCAAGGTCAGCAGTTCAAGCTCACCAGCTGCTCCTCAGAAACTCTATACAGGGTTGCTATGGGTCGGAATTGACTCAATGGCATTTAACAACAACCAGAACATATATATATATATATATCTCCAAGGGGGAATGCAGAGTCACTGCTAACTAGGAAAGATAATACAGAAGAATATCCTTCCTGATAGAAAAAAAAAATTAAATAAATGAAGGCCCTCTGACCTTTGGAAGGGTAATTCCATAGTCACAGATGTCAGAATTGATAATAAGTAAATTCAGCCCATGGATCCCATCCATTTGCATATTCCTCTACTACCTAAGACCTTTCATATAAGAATACTGTTTCCATATACCCCAATACCATACTAATAAATAAACAAGTGATGGTAAGGAAAAATAAACAGTTTAATAGTGAGAAGACAGTTGTTGTTGCTAAGTGCAGTCAAGCCAGTTCCAACCCATAGCAATCTGGTACAGGGTTTCTGAGAAGTGGCTGGTGTGCTTGAACCGCTGACCTTGTGGTTCTCACTGATTTTGCAGTTAAGTGTATTAACCCATAGTGCCATATACCATTCTTAAGTTTTCCCCTGTTACCCAAAGATTCAGGGGCTTAAGATACTAAATTAAATCAGTTTCAGAAAGACAAAAATCAAAACAAAAATTTTAATTCTTTGCATATTTGAGTAATCACATATAAATTGCAACTCATATGTGTATATAAGCAGAGCAATTTAAAATGAATGTGTTCATGTATTATTTGCACTTCTGTTTTTGCTATGCCTTGTTAATAGGTATCTGCTTAGGAAACCATTGCTTGATAGGCTTCCTCAGGAAAAGATGTATAAAGCATACAGATAATCCTGTAAATCTCAAGTATATTTATTTACACAAGGCAACTATTAGCAGAATTTTTTACTTGAAAGATGGTTAATCCTGTTTTATTCATTGTTGGTAGCACTTAAATTTGATACAATTAATTTAGAAAGCAAAATGGTCATGCATAGTTGGGCTATAAAAGTGCTAATAAGAAATAGCTCTTTTCTCCTTTGAATGTATGGAGCATATATGCTCATTATGACATATCACAAAAACAAATATATGGTATGTCATATATATCAACTAAAAATGGCTTTAACAGAGCTGTGTTTTCTGCAATATTGAGAAGTCCAGAGGTAGAACAGATGCAGGATGGTTATTTTATGCCACAATTGAAAATGTGAACATCTTTTCATATTTTAGCTTTGTCATACTCAGCATATTGCCTTTTATATGTAGGCTTCCCTCTTCATGATTGCAAGATGGTAGTAGCAGCTCCCAGCAAAACATGTTCACAAAGTAATGTCTAAAGGCCAGCAAATGGAAAGTCTCTTCCTCAAGATTTACCAGAAGCACTTTAGCTCCTGAGGACTTCTCCTCATATCTAAATGGCCAGAATTATATCAGATATCCATCCCTAAATTAATCAATATCAAGGAAAAGGAACCACCATGACTGGCTTATCAAGATGCACTTTCTGGGAGTAAGGATGATCTATGCCGACACAAAAATGGCTTCTGTTAACAAGAAATAAGAGGAGGAAATGTCTGCAAAGTAAGCAATACTTCAAATCTGACAAGCCCCTGGGTGAGACAAGTGGTCTGTGATAGACTGATAACCTACAGGTTGGCAGTTTTAACCAACTCAAAGCCCCACAGAAGAAAGTCCCATCAAAATGCTTCTATAAAAATTATTGTTGTTGTTAAGTTCCATTGAGTTGGTTCCAACTCATAGAGACCTTGTATAGGGTTTCTGAGAGTGGCTGGTGGGTTTGAACCACAAATCTTGTGGTGAGCAGTTCAGTGCTTATCCTATGGCGCCATACAAAGAAAAACCCAATGAAAGAGTACTACTATTTAATATGTGGAGTATCCATGAGTAGGAAGGCAGCAATGGTTACAGTTTTTCTGTTTTGTGGTTTTTGTTTTTGTTTTCTTAAAAACTGAAAGCACATCTCTGAAAAATAAAAGATCCCTAATTCTAACCTTGAGGTTAGCAGCCTGACTCATAATAGCAACCCTGTATAGGGTTTATGAAGGAGCTCTGGTAGCGTAGTGGTTATGAATCGGGCTGAGAACCATAATGTTACCATTCGAAACTACCAGCTGCTCCGTGGGAGAAGGATGAGGCTTTCTGCTCCTGTAAAGATTTACAGCCTTGGAAACCCTGTACAGGGTCGCTATGAGTCGGAACCAAGTCCATGGCATATAACAACAACAATTCTAAACTTAACCAGTGGCAGATAATCTTTGAACAACTGGGCCCATTTCAAATCAGTGTACTGATGTGAAATACTCAGGAATCTTATAATTTTTGTCTTCTTGTTTAGTAAAATAACAATGTTAATTAAATATATAACTAATTAGACATTTTCTGCAGCATCTAGTAAGTAAATGACAAGATATGGTGGTGGTGGTGGTTGTGTTCCGACTCATAGCAATGCTGCCTAGGATTTCTGAGGCTGTAAATCTTTATGGGAGCAGAAAGCCTCATCTTTCTTCCATGGAGTGGCTGGTAGATTCAAACTGCTGACCTTGTAGTTAGCTGGCCAACTTTTAACCCACTGCACTCCATGGCATCATAGTAAGATATGGTAGAGGCTGTGGCTGTGTGTCATCGAGTCGATTCAGACTCTAGCAACCCTGTATAGGGTTTCCAAGTCTTTATGGGAGCAAAAAGCCTCATCTTTCTCCACAGAGTGGCTGGTGGATTTAAACTACCAACCTCGTGGTTAGCAATCCAGCTCATAATCCACTATGCTACCCGAGTTCCTTATATGTTGTTGTTGTTGCCAAGTGCCATCAAGGAAGTTCTGACTCATAGTGACCCTGTATAGGGTTTCAGAGGAGCAGATAGTGAGCTTGAGGCGAGGACCTTGCAGTTCAAACCAACCTTGCAGTTCAGCGCTTTAACCCACAGCACCACACCAGGACTCCATACTAAGATATATGGGGCCAAAAATAGATAAAATGCCTATTCCAAACTTGGCAAGTCTGACATTCTTAAAGGAAATAAGAAATAGAAAGTCAATTCAATTCTAAATTGAACTAGTGACTCTGAAAAATGATAATTTTTTCTTTTTTTAAGAAGTACTATAGGCATGGGGTACGTACGTTAATCTCTGGAGCCATATAACTGAAATGTAATAACCAAGGGCAAAGTCATTTTGTTTTACCTCATCTCCCTTATAATAATTCTGAGACCTAGTCATAAAAAATGAGTATTTCAACACATTTGCATCCTATATCTTGAACTTTTAAGAGGAACTGAAAAACTGTATCTGAAAATATTATGTAGAATTCTCTTTGCTTTTCCTTTTCTTTTCATAAATATCTCCTGTGAGTCATTAAATAGTTAAATAAAGTCCCTGGTTTATGAGTTTGTCTCCTACAACTGGATAGTATTTGAAAGCTTGTTGCTTCGAGTTATTCTTCTCTGTATTCCCAAAGACCACCTAGCACAGGAACAAGGTACTCAGTGAATGTTAACTGAATTACCTAGTTGAATCTAGTTTGTTGTTGTTGTTGTCAGGTGCCATCGAGTCGGAACCAACTCATAGCGACCCCATGCACAGCAGAACGAAACAATGTCCAAACCTGCGCCAACCACACTACCGCTGCCACACTTGAGTCCATCAATGATGCCACCTGGCCAATCCATCTCGTTACAGGTCTTCCTCTTTTTCTCTGACCCTCCACCTTAC
>NW_006408711.1:4365061-4370105 GCF_000296735.1 Chrysochloris asiatica
ATCAAGGTTGTATCATCTGCATATCGCAGGTTGTTAATGAGTCTTCCTCCAATCCTGATGCCACGTTTTTTCTTCGTAGAACCCAGCTTCTCGTATTACTTGCTCAGCATACAGGTTGAATCTAGTTAAGCTACATAAATAATAACCTTTCACAACAGGCCTGTTACTACAAATATAGCGCCAGCATATTGAGCCATAATTTCCTTTAAGAATTTTTTTTTTATTGTTTAAAAAAGGCTATCAAACCAAATTTATTCCACCATCATTTTCCAACCTTCATTCAAAGACAATATTTAATAATTCAAGAAAAGGAAAAACATGACAATGGTTGTCTTCTCTTTGTATCTAAACTCCTAGTAGTGGATACTTGTCATACAGATAATGAAATTGTTATCATAATAAACTGAATAGCTTACAGAAACAGCAAATGTCAATTTTCTAGATATGCTCTTACTTGTCATCAGTTCACATTATTTAAAAACATAAACAATGTATTTCATTACATGGTATTCTTTATGAAACCTTGGAAATTCCTAATTCTAGATGTGAAAGTAAACCCAGTACTTTAAAATTTGCTCTAATTTCTTATGCTTTCTCAGAGTTATATATAAGCACATACACACATTATTGTTGTTAAATGCCAATGAGTCAGTTCTAACTCAAAGCGACACTTTTTAAAATAGGTTTTCAAGGAGCAATTTGTGTTTTTGAACCATCATCCTCGTGGTTAGCAGTACAATGCTTATCCTACAGCACTACATCATACATGAGGTTTATTTATAAAAACTGACTTAGTAGTTATAGAACACAAACTGTATGAGCAGTTTGTGATAGTGAGTAGATAGTTTGAGTAACTTCTACTGGTAAATGCAGAATGACAGAATTAGTACACTCTTGTGTAACTTCTAATAGATCTAGGTAATGATCATTTATGGCAGCTAAAACCAATTTAGTCAATAGCTTATAGGAAACTTTATAATGGACTAACCAATTTCACAACTCAATAAATAGTAAAACTCAATAAATAGTACTAATGTCACAAAAAGACAACCAGATATTATGTGCCTCATGCTGATTCTACATAGCATACTACCTATAAAGCATATTTGACAAAATAATCTAAATGAAATCTGATCAAATCCCTAAAGCAACTACTGATTTATGGGAAATACAGGATACAGAAAAACATGCTAAAGTATGAAATCAGGGATGCAATTGACAAAACCCAGAACGTAGAAAAAGAGGAACACCAGGGTTTGACAAGTAACTTGTTGCTAAAAGTACTCAATGCTGTTTTAGATACTACTGGCAAAAACTTAAATCTCATCAAGAGTCTAGATATTAACTACCAATACAGGGAATACAAAGGACAGAGGGACTTAGTGAAATGATACTCTGGTGATGTAATAAAAAAAAAAAGCCTAGAAAATTAGCAAACCCTGGAAAAATATCTTGATGTCTCTAACAAAAAATATTACAAGGAAAAAAGAGTAAGAGAAAGAAAAGGAATCTCAATTTTAAAAACAGGTATGTCAACTAGATTCATCATGTGGAGAGCATGTGGATTCTAATAAAAAACAACCAATATTAAAAAAATAATAGTCAGGGAAATTTGAAACTGACTAGATATTTTGACATCAGTGATGATAAAGGTGATTGTATGTTTAAAAATACAGTACTTGTCATACAATCTGTCATACAATAGGTGGGGCTGATGAAATGAAATGTGGATGGGTCTCTTGTGATACAATAGTGAATAATTGTTATCAGGACTGATTGTGAGGGTTGGAAATGTAAAGGTAGATGTTTTGTAGCAAGGAGGGGAGTGATTAACTTTTTAGCCTAGGAGCAGAGGTCCCTGGGACCATAAAGGGGGAAGAGTGGAGAGCGGGACCCTACCCAGGGAAGCAGTGATGCCTGAGATGGAGGCAGGCGATGATGTGGAGAGATGAAGCAGTTGGGGACTTTAGACCCAGAGAGGGAGAAGGGATGTGTGCTGATGACCGGGGGGCAGGCTTATAGTGTATACCCTTTGGTTGGTTGATGATGCATGGAGGGGATTGTAGCCATAGAAATGAAACGATATACGATAGGATGAATGTAAAACTAATGTTCTCCCATGTAAACTATCACATAATTCACAATAAAACATTAAAAAAAACACCAAAACACCTACTGACAGTAAAAAAAAAATATATATATATAGTACTTGTCTTTCTAAAATACATGCTAAAATAATATGAAATGAAATTATGAAATGATGTCCAGTAAATAATTCAAAATAATTCAGTGTGTATTAGGGAAGGAATAAAGTAAGTGTGGGCATAGATAAAACAACATTGGCTTTGAGTTGACTGCTAATCATTGATAGGTATGTGGGGGTTCTCATTATAAAATCTCTTAATTTTATATATATTAGAGATTTTCAAATAAAATTATTAAAATATAAAAAAATCAATTTGTCCCCAAGAATATTTAATACCAACCAAGTAAACCAACAACAAATAAACACCAAAAATGAACTGATTCTTGATTTAATTTGCTCCTTGAGTATAAAAATAGATTTGCTCTTCTGTTGATTCAGACTCATGAATAGAATTGTGCTTTTTGGGGTTTTCAAAGCCTGATTTTTTCTGAAGTAGATCACCAGGTTTTTCTTCCAAGGTGCCTAAGGGGGAACACTAACCATTTACACCACCCAAGGGCAACCTGAAACCATAAAGAAACAGTAAAGTGTTAGGCTTTGTGGTAAGGACAAAAGAATGAATGAAATTCAGAGAAGGGAGAGATCAGAGGGTTGAAGTGGTACTACAAAGAAGTACCTATAAGAAGATCAGGAGGACAGGCTACCAGAACACCTTTCCTCTTTAAAAGATTATACAGACAGTCAGAGATACAAGACAGGACTGAAGATAACATTTACATTTATTTTACAACTTTTAACTTTCATTTAGATTCCATGGGCTGCCAAAAGAACAAATAGATCTGTGCTGGAAGAAGTGCAGCTAGAGTGCTCCTTGGAGGCCAGGTTGGCTAAGCTTCGTCTCTCATACTTCGGACATATTGTCAGGAGGGACCAGTCGCTGGAGAAGGATATCATGTTTGGTAGGTCAGAGAAAAAGAGGAAGACCTCCAACAAGATGGATTGTCCAGGTGGCAGCATGGATGGACTCAAGCGTGACAACAATAGTGAGGTTGGCCCAGGATCGGGCAGTGTTTCGTTCTGCTGCACATAGGGTTGCTATGAGTCGGTACCGACTTGATGGCACCTAACAACAACAACTTATAATATGGAGTCCTGGTGTGGCGCTGTAGGTTAATGCACCAGACTGCAAAGCTGTTTGAACTGCAAGGTCAGCGGTTCAACCAGCTGCTCCTCAGAAACCCTATACAGGGTCAGCTATGGGTCAGAACTAACTTGACAGCACTTCACAACAACAACAACAACAACAACAATTTACAATACAAATAAATTAATATCATTTAAATACATTTTTTAACAGCACTGTATAATACACAGTGCTATTTCTAGATTTTAAAGATAATTTTGTTGTATTTAATATTAAAATTTTATCAGTTAAGGTTCTTTTAGGAAATCAAAAGCACAAATAAATGAAATAATTGGCAATTTAACAAAGGAATAAAGCACAAAGATGTGAGCTAGGTTAAGAGGAACATGTAAGTGTTGAGACAGCACAAATATTTCAAAAGTAGGAGAAGACTGTTATCACCCAATGACCTATGAGGTCAGAGATGGAGAATTTTTGAAACCAGAGATTGCTATAATCATAGAAAAAGTAAGACAGGAGATATACATACAGATATGCAGATAGAAAATTAGATGCATGGATGGATGAACGGGTGGATGGATGGATGAATGGATAGACAGACATACAGGAAGAAAGGAAGAAATCTCCTGTTAAGAGTTTCCTACAGCCTATATTTGTTTGGTCACCACTCACCTGTCATTTTGTTGTACTGTGGTGGCTTCTGTGTTGCTGTGATGTAGGAAATTATGCCACCAGAATTTTAAAAAACAGCAGAGTCACCAATAGTGGACAGGTTTCAGTGGATCTCACAGACTAGGACACACTTGGACAGTAGCAACACGGACCACTTCTGAATGGTTAGTCACTGAAAACCTTATGAATAGCAGCAGAAAATGATCTGACATAGTGTCAGAAGATAAGCCCATAAAGAGGGAAAGTACTCAAAATCCAACTAGGGAAGAGTTGCCTCCTCAAAGTAGAGTTGACCTTAACGACGGGGATGGAGCAAAGTTCTCGGTATCTTCATTTGCTGATGAGGCGCAATTCAACATGTGAAGAAACAGCTGCAAACAACCATTAATAACTGTATATAGAATATGTTGTTGTTGTTGTTAAGTGCCATCGAGTTGGTTCCGACCCATAGTGACCCTGGATAGGATTTCCAAGGAGCAGCTGGTGAGTTTGAACCACCAACCTTGCAGTTCAAATGGCTTTGCAGTCTGGCGCATTAACCTACAGCACCACACCAAGTATGAATTCAGGATAACTGAAAGTCATCAAAAATTAAATGATAAAGATAAAAATAAAAATTCCAGGTATTTTTATTTGCTGATGGGGCACAACTCAAAATGAGAAGAAACAGCTGAATAATCAGGACATAGAATATATGAAGCATGAATCTGTCTGTGATAGGATAATATCCACATGTCTACAAAAAAAAAAGGTCAGTTAATACAACTATTACTAAAATATGCACACTAACCACTAAATCCAAAAATGAAGAAATTGAAAAAATCTACCAAATTTCTTCAGTCTGAAATTGATAAAACATGCAATCAAGTTGTATTAAAAATTGCTGGTGACTGGAATGTGAAATTTGGACACAAATAAGAAGGCTCAGTAGTTAGAAAATAACACCTTGATAGAAATGATGCTGGAGATTACATGATAGAATTTTAATGAGTCTTCCTCCAATCCTGCATATCACAGGTTATTAATGAGTCTTCCTCCAGTTTTCCTGATGCCACGATTTTCTTCATAGAACCCAGCTTCTC
>NW_006408711.1:4372455-4382492 GCF_000296735.1 Chrysochloris asiatica
ATCATCATTGGCTTTAGTGGTTGCTGCATAAATATGAATAATAATGGTATTAACTGGGCTTCACTGTCAGTGCATGGATACTATCCAATACAGACAGCGTTGTACCTCATGACAAATCTGAATATGTTCTTTTGGACAATGAAAGCAACACCATTCCTCTTCAGCATTGTACCTCATGCTCCTTCTGATGATGAATGTGATGCCATTTCTCTTCAATTTATCATTCCCAGCATATTAAACCACATGACTGTAAGATTCAAAATGGTCAATACCAGTCCATTTCAG
Organism: Chrysochloris asiatica; assembly: GCF_000296735.1. NCBI lineage: Eukaryota > Metazoa > Chordata > Mammalia > Afrosoricida > Chrysochloridae > Chrysochloris > Chrysochloris asiatica. The sequence continues at coordinate 4,372,741 of NW_006408711.1, forward strand.
CTCACTAATGCTTAGCATAAAGGAGCTCTGGTAGCGTAGTGGTTACAAATCGGGCTGCGAACCGCAAGGCCAGCAGTTTGAAGCTACCAGCTGCTCCGCGGGAGAAAGATGAGGCTTTCTGCTCCCGTAAAGATTTGTAGCCTCGGAAAACCTGTCCAGGGTCTCTATGGGTCGGAACTGACTTGATGCTTAGGATATCGATGCTTATGTGTTCCATTTCATTTTTGACAATTTCCATATTTCCTACATTCATATTATGTGCATTTCATGTTCCGATTATTAATGGATGTTTACAGCTGTTTCTCTTTATTTTGAGTTGTGCCCCATCAGCAAATGAAGGTCCTGAGGGCTTTACTCCATTTGCATCATCACAGTCAACTCTTCTTTGAGGAGGCGGCTCTTCCCTAGTCACATTTTGAGCGCCTTCCAACCTGTAGGGTTAATTTTCTGGCAATATATAGTGTTTCACTGCTATTCATAAGGTTTTCAGTGACTAAATATTCAGAAGTAGGTTCTCTCCTTCTTCCTAGTCTAACTTTGTCTGGAAGTTCATCTGATAACTGTCCACTGTGGGTGACCCAGTTGGTATTTATAATACACATGGTATAGCTTCTAGAATCATAGCAACACACAAGCCAGCACAATTCAACAAACTGACAGACGAGTGTTTCCCTATGTTGTGCAAAATGTCACCATGAGTCAAAAAATCTACTCAATGGCACCTGACAACAACTATATACCTATTTGGAGGTGCCCTTGTGGCACAGTAACTAAAGTGCTTAGTTGCTAACCACCCGGGCTGGTGGTTCAAATCCACTTAGTAGGAGAAACATGTAGTAGTCTGCTTCCACAAAGATGTACAGCTTTGGGGAACTGATGGGGCAGTTCTACTCTGTACTATAGAATCACTACGTGTTGAATGGACTTGATGGCATCAGGTTGTTTTTCTTTTTTTGGCATGTTTAAACATGTTTTATTTGGGAAAAAATCTGTACATATATGAAATGGAACACTACTAGCAAGCTTTTAACTTACCCCCATATATTTTTTTAATGTTTTTTAAAAAAAGTTTTTATTGTGAATTGAGTGACAGTTTACATGGGAAAACAATGGTTTTACACTCATCCTATTATATTTCATTTCATTGCAATGATTACAATCCTCTCCATGCATCATCGTTCAACAGTATTTGCTTCTATTCCCTCTGATTTTTTTTTGTATGTGTGTGTACACTCAGAAATAGAGATAATCATTTAAACAACCAAAGTGTACATTCTGCAAGCCTGCCTCCTGGCTGCCAGTACACAGTCTTTCTCTTTCCATGAGTCTAGAATCCTCAGCTGCTCTTTCTCTCCATGTCATCATCTCTAGTGTCGTTGCTTCTTTGGATAGGGTCCCACATTTTGCTTGTGCTCTTCTCCCTTGATGGTCCTAGGGTTCTCTGTTTCTGGCCTGTAAGATTATGTACTCCCTGCTTTTTGTTACAAAAAAAACTGTTTTGCTTTGTTTGGTGTACCAGTTTGAAAACACGGTTTTTATATTAATTAGCTCATACTTCAGTAGGGTAGGTTCTAAATCTAATCACTTCTGAGTTAGAAACAGAGTTAGACTCAGAGGCACACCTGGGAAAAGAGCGATACCACGTGAGAATGACAAGGAATTCCCAAGGAATTTCTGGGACTATTGACAAAGAGAACTCAACATGGCTGAGATCCCGACTTGGACTTTTAGTCTCAATAATTGTGGTGATCAGGCTGAGTTCTGTACAGGGAGGAAAGGGCAGTTAAAGCAAAAATAGTTTTAAAAGTAAACCCTGTGTAGGGTCGCTATGAGTCAGAACCGACTCCACGGCACATCACAACAACAACAATAAATACAAGGAAACGAAAGAAACCAGTATAACTGAGAAAGAGAAGAAAAGGGACAAATCAAAAAGATATTTCAAAGGAAGACATGAAAAGAAAGGCAGAAAGGAAAAAATGAAAAGCACTGTAGACACAGATTTTAAACCATTAAGGAGGTAAAACATTCTAACTAGGTTTAAAGTCATTGTAATTAAGACAATGAGATGTTTACTAAAATCTCCTTACAAGTCTAACTGCTAAATTAATCTGGATTTGCTAATGTGTTCTGTGTCTTTACCAAAAGACACCTACTCAGTAAATACCTACTCTCAACAAATACTTAGTAATGACTGAGTATAAAGTTTAAACTACACATTTATCATCAGTGTAACTTGCTTTCCTAAATACACTTAAGAGTAGAAGGAATAACTAGGCATAGGTTCAAAGAAGGTCAGTTAGTCAACAAATGTTCACTGAATAATTTTTATATGCAAGACAATACAAAATACCATGTAAATACAGATTATAATGTTTGTTTAATATGAGTATAAACTAAAAAAAATATGCACTAAGATGAATAATAATGCAGTAATAGGTTTCAAAGACTCTTAGCATAACAGATTTAAAACATGAAAATAAATAAATGTAGATGATTCAATAGGTCTTCAAGAGTGGTAATAATTAGTATTACACTCAAATCAGTTCAAAGAACCAAGCAGGTTCATGGAGGTGGCACATATTCTGTAACTTAATTAATAGAATATGATTTTTAGTAGATGAAAATGCAGGGCAAAACTATTGTAATAGGCAAAAACAATAGTATTAAAGGCAAAGTTACTTTATGGAATAACAAACAGGTTAATTATGGGGTAGAAAATGAAGCAACAATGTAGGGAATTAAGATGAAAATAGCAGAGATGAGAACTTAGATGCCAAAACATGAAATAGAAAATATATTTGATCAGAATGAGGAATTAACTGAAGATTTCTGAATAGAACAATATTATCAGAGACGCATGTTAGGAAAATTATATTGACTGAAAAAGATAACAGTATAATGGTTAAAAGCATGGGCTCTTGATCCAGGCTTCCTGAGTTAGAATCTAGCCTCTTCCACTAATTTCCATTAAGCAAGAAAAAGGAACAAACTGCTGATAAACCCAACTTCATGGATCAATCTCAAAAGCAATATGAAAAGTGAACAATGCCAGATACCAAGACTACATAAAGCTATGATTACATTTACATATAACTCTAGAAAAGGCCACACTATAGTGACAGATGTGGGTTAATGCATCAGACTGCAAAGCCAATTAAAGTGCAAGGTTGGTGGTTCAAGCTCACCAGCTGCTCCTCTGAAACCCTATGTAGGGTCGCTATGTGTTGGAACCGACTCGACGGCACTTAACAACAACACAGTGACAGAAAGTAGATTTATGGTTTCCAGGGATGGAATGGAGGAAGAAATTGGGGAATAAGGAAAACAGACACAGGGAAGTTTTAGGATGATGAAAATGTTTTTTTATTATGATCAAGATTGTGGTTATAATACTGTATACATCTATCAACTTCACTAAATATTGCATGCCCTTAAAACTGATGAATTTTATTTTAAGTAAATTATATTTCAAATCAACTGATGAAAATAAGTTATGTATCAGTTGAAAAAAAATATTAAACTCACTAATTCTTTAGACATGAACAGCAGTAGTAGAAGACTCAGTTGTGATCAAAATGGGGCACAGAAATATTACATTCACTGTAATGTGTGTGCATTTAGGGACATGGGGGCACAGGGAAGATTCTGGGTATACTGAAAATGCCCTTTGTTTTTTTTTTTTTAAATCCATTCAACTAACCTTTATTTAATGCTACATTATTAAACACTTAACTATTTTATACCTAGAAGATACAATAATAAACAAGACAGAGAAGTCATTTCTTTAAAAAAATCTTTGTTCTTGGTAGCATATCTAAAGGAAGAGAGGTGGAAATGATACGTCAATGAAGAAAGATACAGTGGTGACTTGTTCATCAAGTACTCAATACTCAAATGGAATTCATACATTCTTTCCTCACAGAAGTCAAACTATTAATAATGGCTAGGCAACAAAATTATTGTATTCATCATACTTTGTAATAGGTTAGGTGCATTATAGTGACTGCCATTAAAATACTGAAAAATAGATGATAAAATTACTTGAAAGACTAAAATGATCTGGCAGACTTATTTATAAAGGGGAAAAAATCATTTCAATCCAGTTTACATTTCAGTACTTAAGCAAAATTACTTAAATACATAAACCCACTGTCATTAAGTTGATTCCTATTCATAGTGACCCTGTACAAGGTTTCTGAGGCTGTAAATCATTATGGGAGCAGAGAGCCTCTTGTTTCTCCACCACAGTGGCTGGTGAGTTTGAACTGCTGACCTTGTGGTTAACTGTCCAGTATTTATCCTACAGTGCAACCTGGGCTTTTACTTAAATATATTCAGTATATAAATAAATAAACATACCCACTGTCCTCAAGATCATTCTCATAGACCCTATAGGATAGAGTAGAATTGCCCCATAGAGTTTCCAAGGCAGTCATCTTTATGGAGTCCTGGTGTAGCGCTGTGGGTTAATGCACTGGACTGCAAAGGTGGGTTGAACCACAAGGTTGGCAGTTCAAGCTCACCAGCGGCTCCTTGGAAACCCTATGCAGGATTGCTATGGGTCAGAACCAACTTGAAGGCATTTAACAACAGCAAACAACAATCTTTATGGAAGGAGATTTCCAAATCTCTCTCCCACAGAGTAGTCAGTGGGTTTGAATCACAACTTTCAGTTAGCAAGAGAGTACTTAACCACTGAGTCGTGCATATGCACACATATGCATGCACCTGCTAACCACAAAAATCAGCAGTTCAAATACACCAGCCCTTCTACCCTTCTAAGGGAGAAAAAGGCACAGCCTCAGAAACTCTACAGAGGGTCGCTATGAACTGAAATAGTTTCAATGGCAGTGGGTAGGAAATAAACACACACACACACACACACACATTGTTGCTGTTAAGTGCCTTCAAGTCAGTTTTGACTCATAGGGACCCTGTATAGGGTTTCAGAGGAGCAGCTAGTGAATTTGAAACACCACCCTTGTGGTTCAGTGCTTATCCTACAGTGCCTCACCAGGAGTCCAATAATAGCCATAGGCCCTTTATAGTGTTTCCTGGTGAATTTGAATTGCTGACCTTGAGGTTCACTCCTACCTTGCAGTCCAGTGCTTGTCCTACAGCACTACACTAGGACTCTATGTATTATTGTTGTTGTCCTTGTTAGGTGGCATTGTCAGCTATGACTCATAGCTATCTTATGCACAATAGAATGAGACACTGCTCAGTCATGCACCATCCTTATAATTGTTATATTTGAGCCCACTCTTGTTACCACTGTATTGTCAATCCATCGTGTCGGGGGTCTTCTGCTTTTTCATTGACCCTCCACTTTTCCAAACATGTTGTTCTCCAGGGATTGAACCCTCCTGATACATATCCAAAGTATGAGAGATGAACTCTCACCGTGCTCACTTCAAAGGAGCATTCTGGCTGTACTTCTTCCAAGACAGATTAGTTCGTTCTACTGGCAGATGGTGGCACTTTCAATATTCTTTGTCAACCGTATAATTCAAATACAGTGATTCTTCTATGGTCTTCTTTATTAATTGTCCAACTTTCACATGCAAATGTAGCTATTGAAAATACCATGGTTTGGGTCAGGTGCACCTTAATTCTCAAACTGATATTTTTGTTCTTGAACACTTTAAAGAGGTCTTGTGTAGCAGACTTGCCTAATGAAATGCATCGTTTGATTTCCTGACTGCTGCTTCCATGAGCATTGATTGTGGATATAAGCAAAATGAAGACTTTGACAACTTCAATATTTTTTCACTTTATCTTGATGTCATTTACTGATCCAGCCGTGATGACTTTTGTTTTTTTACACTGAGGTGTGATCCATACTGAAGGATATCTATATCTATCTATATCTATCTATCTATATCTATCTATCTATATATATAGATAGATATAGATAGATAGATATAGATATAGATATATAATGGAGTTAATTCGCTGGACTACAAAGCCAGTTTGAACTTCAGGGTTAAGTGGTTCAAGCTCACTAGCCGCTCCTTGGAAACCTTATATAGAATTGCTATGGGTTGGAACTGACTTGACAGCACTTAACAGTAACTATATATATATATTCATATTTATAAAGACAATAACAAGAAATAGATAGGGACACTCATGTTTATGACAACACTGTTCACAAAAGCAAAACAATGGAAACAACCTAAATGCCTATCAATGGAAGAGTGGATAAATCAAACATATACGCAATGGGATACTATTGTTGGTAAGTGCCATCCAGTAAGTTCCAGCTCATTGTGACCCTGTATAGGATTTCCAAGGAGCTACTGGTGAGTTTGAACTGCCGACCCTGAGGTTTAAACCGATCTTGTGGTGCAGTGCATTACGCCACAGAGCAGTATTAAAGAAACTGATGAATCTGTGAAACACCTCATAGCATTGACAAAGCTGGAAGTCATTACGCTGACTGAAGTTAGTCAGTCCAATGGTGGGAGGGGAAGGAACATGGTTCATTGGCTGTAGGATAGACATATGTTAACTTTATCTTGAAAGCAAAATAAGAAAGAAAAAAAAAATGATAAAGACAATAACTTTGGGTTTCACTTGTAGGTTTGTATTTCATATACCTTGAAGAAAAAGCTTATTCTTAGTCAATAATTTCCTGAACTGACTTCCATAATGAAAAATAAGATCATTCTAAATTCATGTCTTTCTTGACAGAAATGCAAACAGGGCAGTGGTTCATGGGTTTGCTAATCTCTAGTCTCTTTAAGGTTTTTAACCACAATAAATACTTTATGGAAAGTTTAGTAAAATATTGCAAGGAGATTATCAAGGATTTATCTATTTGCAAACTTTGTTGACTAGTTTATTGACTTTTTTGGTCTTCAGGATTGCAAACTGAGAGGGAAAAAGGGAAGTGGGAAAATAAATGATATAAACAGAAATAAACTTGGAGTCTTCAAACAGCAGCACAGTTGAAAGGATGAAAAGAGTACTAGGTTTGGCTTTTATTTGCCTTCAGGGGTGCTTCAAATATCTTTGGCTATTGTAGAAGGTTTTCAGGTCATCATAAATCAAAGTGAAAAGGGAATATTTTGGGCATCAACTGTGTGAGATATTTATTTCTTTCCAGTCACTCCTGCTATAAGTGATTAAAGTACTAGAAGTCCCCTTACACCTAACAGCCAGGGGCTTCTAGACCTAAGCTTACTGTGCTGATTGAATAAATGATAGGCAGAAGATAGCACAGTACATACCTCTGGCAGAGTGGAAGAATTCATGTTGAGTAAGATATATTTTTTACTCTCGAAGCTAAGCTATTTAGGGCAAGAATTTGCTCACCCCTGAGCACAATTTTCTCCATTTTACACTATGGTGTGGTTACTACAGTAGAGAAACAATATAAAGACTATCTGTTAACTTTTAAACTTGTTTGACCCTACTACAGTTAGCTCTTTAATACTGGCATTTACCCAGGCTAACAATCTATCCTTTTTCTTATGTCTACTTCCTGCCTACATAGTAGATGAAACCATAACAGTAAAATACCTAGGAATACCGACTTAGCAAGGAGTTCTGGTAGCATAGTGGTTACAAATCAGTCTGCGAGCCGCAAGGTCAGCAGTTCGAAACTACCAGCTGTTCCGCAGGAGAAAGATGAGGCTTTCTGCTCCGGTAAAGATTTACAGACTCGGAAACCCTGTACAGGGTCGCTATGAGTCAGAACCGACTCCACAGCACATAACAACAACCGACTTAGCACTTAAGTATATTGAAAAAAAAAATTAATATTTTATCATGTCCACAATGGAGAAACTAAGTATTATAACTCATAACATTAATCACAGAAATAATGAAGTAAACAGAGAATTTGCATTTTATTAGCAAAATGACATCAGTTGGAAACAACTTAATAATGGTTCAGTACAGCAAATAATTTTTACCTCCAAAATAGTGAATGCTCAAATATTTTAGTGATATTTCCCTACTTGTTTTTAGTATTATGATATTTTGTTGTTTCATTTTAGGTTTTTTATCCAAATAAAAATATATTTAAATAATCAAGTAAAGCTCCTTCACTTATATATAGTTATTAACTAAGGTTGTTAAAGTGTTAACTGTAAACACATCTGATACCTATATAAGAGGAAACACTCCAATCTCTCAGAAACATCATTTGTCCTTTGTAAATCAATGTTGCCATGGCAAAAAATGTTTTTGTTTAATGTTGGATTAGCTGAGGGTGGGTGTGTGGCCCACTGTACAGCAGTAAATTTCTAGCTATTTTTATACTCATTTCTCTTTAAAAATGTTTTGAGGGTTTGGATGGTTTTGTGGCTTCTGTACAATATGGCAGACTGATTTCTTTAATGTATATATCAAATTTGTCCCTTTATACATGATTAAATAGAATGCATTATCTGTGAAAGCAATCTCTGGCTTGAAAGAGTATGTTCTGCACTTTTGCTTAAAGAATTCAACATTCATGCGGGATGGTTCCAAATGCTCCTCTTGAATAGGGTTATTGAAATAATACTCGAAACTACAATAAGTGAAACAAAGAGGATTTTTCTGATGTCTAAATAAGTGCCAAGAGAATCACTTTTCATACTAACGTGGAAAGATACGCATGGTTGCCTTCCAGAAAAATCTCAGAGTAAAAGAATGACCCCTTATAAATCTAGCTGTATTTGTTTTTTAACGTGTATCAAATTTTCTAAATTCTTTAATTAATCAGGCTTTCTAATAGCACTACTGCAAAACAGAGGAATAGGAATTAAAAATTTATCAACTATAGGCACTGTGTGGAAAACTCTCTAGAGATTTACAGAACATTAGTTTACATGAGACAGGGAGAGTATGCAACTGGATTCTTTTTGTTAATGATATTAATTTAGTTATTCACTTATTAATTTTAAATAATAAGAAAATAATAGAAATTCATACTAACAAAAACTAACTCAAATATATATTCTTAAAAATCTGATCTCATCCCTCACTATCATCTCTCCAGGAACCCAGTGTTTACATTGTGATGTGCTTCCAAATTCCTTCATGCCTATATAAAATATAAACCAAATGCACACACACACACACAGGTTTTGGCATTATTTCCTTTTATTACGGTGGAATCACAGCACACACATAAGTTTGCAATTTGCTTTCATTTAAAATATACACCATGACAATACTTCTAGAGCAGCCGGTATAGACCTAGCTGCACAATAGCCTATGGAATGATTTGCCACAATTTAAAGAACAGAAATATTTTTAAGAGATAATTCTAGGTAAGTTTAGAACAATGTACTATCCTATCAGCAATGTACAGATCAGACCATGTCTTCTCATCCCCATAACCACTGTAAATCATGGCTCTTTTAAATGTTGGCAAAATTGTTGTTGCTAGGTATCTCTGAATTGGTTCCAACTCAGAGTGACTCTCCACACAACAGAATGCAACACTGCCTAGTCCTGTGCCATCCTAGCAACTGTTATTATACTTGAGCCTATCCATGCCAATCCATCTCATTGGGATATTCCTCTTTTGTTGCTGAGCCTCCACTTTGGCAAGCATGATGTCCCTTCTCCAGAAACTAGTCCTTCCTGATATGTCTGAAATATGAGAGACAAAGTCTCATCATTCTGCTTCTAAGGAGTTTTCTCGTTGTACTTCTTTTAACACAGATTGGTGCGTTCTTCTGGTAGTCCATGGTATTTTTAATATTCTTCTCCACCATAACTCAAATGCATCAATTCTTCTATGGTGTTCC
>NW_006408711.1:4384832-4395147 GCF_000296735.1 Chrysochloris asiatica
AGATTCCTCAGAAGTACAATTAAGTGTTCTGGAATACTCATACTTCTCAATGTTGTCCATAGCTTGTCATAATCCACACAACTGAAAGCCTTTGCATAGTCAATAAAGCATAGGTAAACATCTTTCTGATATTCTCTGCTTTCAGCCAAGATCCATCGGACATCAGCAGTGATATCTCTTGTTCCACGGCCTCTTCTTAATCCAACTTGAACCTCTGGAAGTTCTCTGTCCATGTATGATTGTAGCCGCTTCTGTATTACCTTCTCTAGATAAGGTCTCTCATTCCCCTTGTGCTCTTCTCCCTTGATGGTCCTAGGGTCCTTTGTTTCTGGACTGTAAAATCAACCACTTCTCTGTTTTTGTTGTAAAACTTCTATCTTTACAATTGTGAGAGTCACAATTAGTCGTGACAACAATTACTCACTATTGAATAATAAGAATCTTATCCCCATCTCTTTTATCCAGACCCATCTAGACAAGATGAAAACTATTCAGTGGGGACTCTTCCCCCCCCCCCCCCCCGCCCCCGACTATTAAACTAAACCTTTTAAGCCAGTCACTTCATGTCTTTATCACCCCCTCATTTTAGGTAACCATGTCTTAGTTGCCCATCCCTATCTACCCTGTGTACAGAGGGGATAGCATTGATACTTGATGTGAATACTTCCTCCATTCTGTTGGTATTTAGAGTTACTACCTCCATGAGCATAGGTCAAGTTTATCAAATTGTAGCAATTTACCCTTGTTTCCTTTATCAAAAAAAATTTTTTTTTTTTAATCTTCTTATAGTCAAGTTCTGATTATCAAGCCATTGAGGTTAGGTCAAACGGGTACTATCTGCAACGTTGGGTGTTCTTGTGCATCTCCCCTCATTTCATATCAGCTGGATATTTCACTCTCAGCTCTAGCCCTCTTTGGCTAAGTCCTTGTCCATAGGATCAGGTGTCCCCAGGTCTCACCACACTTTGGACCAACCAGCCCTTCCTCTTCTCTCTCTCATTTCCAGGTCAATGGGAGTCTATTGAATGTGGTTGAACTCAGCCCATTTCTTCATTGCTGCTTTTCACCCTCTTCCACTCACCAGTAAACCAATGTGGTCATCAGCACGCTTACATGCCTGCTCATGTGTTTGTTTCCTTTGAGTTTCAGTCTTAGAAGGGGGTTTGTCCTGAAGGTACTTGATTGCTTGCCTTGATGGCTTCCCAGGGAACAACTTGTTTATTCTTGTAGAAGCCAGTCATATTGCCATTTGTGTTTGGGTTTTTCCTGATGATCTTTCTTTGGAGATGTATCTTCTGTTACTCCAGCTGTTCTAGGCTGGTCTGCTTTTCCTTTCTAGTAGGAATGTTCCACCTCAGAAGGTTTTGAATGGGGCTCAGGATTCCACCTAAGGTCCTATACTCTGTAAAGGCTTTGCAAGAGGCTTATTTCACTGGCCAAGTTGTAGAACCCCTTTTAGGTATTCCAATCAGTTATAGGCTGAAGATGGGCTACAAGCTTTCTGTAATCATGTTTCCCAACATTCCTTTCTATCCAACTCAAGTGCCCATTTTACAATAGTAGGCAAGAGAAACCAATATACAGAAGACAGTCTAGCATCTTAGTATTATTTCCCCTCTTCAAACTATGCCTTGATTCCTGTATCACAGAGTCCAGTTGTTCTAAGTTTGAGCATGCATCACTGTTTGCCCCTGTCCAATTTAGCCCATGCAAACTTGTCTCAGTGTTCCCCTATCTACCTTGTTCTTCCACCCCCTTGCCATATGTGTTTTTAATCAGTCTGTTCATGGTTAAATAGTTGTCATCTTTAAAAATGTGTGTGTGTGTGTGTGTGTGTGTATGGATCTATCTGATAAATCAACAACTATCCCTTTATAATTGCATTTTAACTAACTTCACTTTGAATTACTATGAATTCCATGTTTTGGGTTATAGTCAATTGCACAGTTAATTATATCCTTAATGACTACTTAATGTTTTCAAAACAAAATTCCAAAAATTAAGGTTCCAATTATGACATTTGTTTATAAGAATATTTCTAGATCAGGGATTCTAAGTGTTTGTTTCCACAAATGTTTCTTTGCCCAGTTGTTGTTGACAATGATTTAGTTTTGAATTATAGGGACCTTGTATACTTTTCTGAAGATGTAAATCTTGTAGGATCCCATCATGAGCTTGAACCACCAACCTTGTGCTTGCCTGTACACAATGAAGTGCAGTCTTCAAATCCTACTGCCTCCACAAAGATTTTCCTAATGAAGAGAGAAATATAGCTTCTAATCTAATTTTGTAGTACTTTGGAAAGTGATGAGTAGGGACAAAGCATTATTCTTTCAATTACCCTCTTCATGTTTAGCCTACTTCTTTGTAAATGTATATTTTTAAAACTCTGGTGGCACTTTGGGTTAGGTATGGGGTTAAACTCTAAGATTGGCAGTTTAATTCAACCAGCCACTGTTCTGGAGAAAGATGGGGCTGTCTGTTTCCATTAAGATTTGCAGCCTGGGAAATACTATATAGCTTTGCTATGAGTTGGAATTGACTTGATGGCAGTGGGTTAAGGTATTTTATATATTGCACTATAGTACTTGGTAGAATGACTTCTCACATCATTGTCCTGTACTGCTAGCAAGAAATAATAATAGCTATAATTTACTGAGCATTTACTGGGTTTTATACATATTAAGTGACTTAACAGCAATCCTATCAAATAGGAACTAGCATCATCTCCATTTACAAATTAAGAAATGAAACAGAAGCACAAAGTATCTTTAAGCAGGAAAGTAATGAAGTCAAGGCTCTGATATATCTTGTACCTATAATGAAATCTGCAATTATAGGCAGATAGGCATTATAGGCAGTCTGTAGATTATGAAGAAGATCTGCTCCTGTGTCAATAAGAATGTGTAGGTAATGCTAAAGCGTATTTAGCTTTATTTCAGTTAAAGAAAATGCTTTTTCCATTACTTAAAAGCTGCTATGTGCAGCAAGTGAAGGTGTTTGTAGTGAAGAATGTGTCTTAGGTAAGTTGGTTCAATAACATTAAAAGGCAGCTGTCAGAAACACTGCTGAACAGAAGACTACCTGTAATTCATAAGACATGTTCTTAGTTGATAATTACTAATGTCCAAGTATTATTCTAGATGAACAAAAACTCATATGGAGTTTATATTCTAGTTGTTGTTGTTAAGTGCCGTAGAGTCGATTCCGACCCATAGCGACCCAATATAGGGTTTCCAAAGAGCAGCTGGTGAGCTTGAATTTGCAGTTCAAATGGCTTTGCAGTCTGGCGCATTAACCCACAGCGCCACACCAGGACTCCTTATATTCTAGTTTTGTTGTTGTTATTATGTGCCGTGGAGTCGGTTCTGACTCATAGTGACCTTGTACATGGTTTCCAAGGCTGTAAATCTTTACAGGAGCAGAATGCCTCATCTTTCTCCACGCAATAGCTGGTAGTTTCGAAATGCTGACCGTGAGATTAGCAACCTGATTCATAACCAGTAAGCTACCAGAGATCCTATATTCTAGTAGGAGGAGACAATAAACAAGTAAATGATATGTCAAGTAAGGGAAAGTACATCTGATTACCAAAAGCAGAGGCAGAGGGAGAAAGAACTTGGACAGGTTTCTAGTAATAAAGGAAGGTTACAGACGCTCTTCTAAAAAGTTGATATTTAAGTTAAAAACTAAAAGAAGTGAAACATGCAAATATTTAGGGAATGAGTATTTTAGGAAAAGAGAATTTTAGTACTTCAAACTCACAAGTGAAAAGTCCTTAGAATGTCCAAGGAACACAAGGATTCCAATATGCCTGAAGCAGCTTGAGATACACTGTCTGGTTGTTGTTGCTAACTGCAAAAATGTTGTAGGAAGGTCTTTGCCCTTAAATGTGAGTGGTACAAAAAGTCATCAAAAGGTGTGAGCAGAGGTTAATGTAATGTGAATTCTGTTTTAGAAGGATCCTGTGACTGCTGCTGGAAGGACAGACTTCGGGAGTATAAATGTAAAAGGGAGGCCAGCTAGGAGGGCTACTTAATAATTTAGGAAAGAAAGATTGGTGCTTGAGACAGTGGGACAAATGGTCATGCTGAGAAAGGCTGGATTCTGGATACAAGCAGAAAGTAGAACCAACAGTATATCGCTTAAGGGATGTGAGAGAACGGAGTCAAGGATTCCCCATGGTATTTGGTCTAGAGGAACTATAACACAGAAATTGCCAATATTAAGATAGAGAAGTCTGAAATACAGTAGTCCAAATAAAAGGACTCGCAAACATGACCATTTGCTTATAAAAGCTGAATAGGTAACAATAAACAAAGATCAAAGTACTGTTAAACTTGCATCAGTGTTCTTAGTTTCTGTGTTCTGTAAATCAGAATGTATAGATGATGAGATGCCAATGGTGTTAAATCCATTTATTAACCTAAATGCAATGGTTTCAATCAGGGACTGGCAAATTACAGCTAGTGGCCTGGTTGCCTGTTTCAGTGTTGTTGTTTTTTTCCTACTGTGTCACAGTTATGTCATTCATTTACATATTTCCTACGAGTGCTTTTTAGCTACAACAGTTGTGACAAAGCCTGTATATTTTGCAAGCATAGAATATTTACTATCTAACACGTTAAGAAAAATTGCTAGCCTCTGACTCAGATTCAAACAGGAATGATTTAAAATGGAATCAAAACTCTTTTCATGTAAGTTAAACTAGGTTGATTGTGAGGTGTCATTTAGCACTCAAATGATCAGGAAATTCTTACCAGCATTCCGATTAATACCATTTCTTTCTGGATAAGCATGTGATAATATAAAGTTATTTAAAGACTTAAGATGTTGATTTAGCAAAAGAAGCTTAATAGTTTTATGATATATATATAAAATAAAACATGAGGAGGCTTAAAAAAGTTTGTGGGAAAATTCCATTACCTTTTTATTGTGTGTGTGTGTTTGGTGTGATTTATTAACTGACTTTTTAAAAGATGTTTTATTGTGAATTATGTGATCGTTTACATGGGGGAACATTCGCTTTACATTCATCCTATCATATAGCATCTCGTTGCCATGGTTACAATCCCCTCCATGCATCATCAAACAACCAAAGGTTATATATATCCTGCATGCCTGCCCCTCATCCCCATTTTTTCAGCACACAGCCCCCTCCCTCTCTGGGTCTAAAGTCTCCAGCCGCTCAATCTGTCCATGTCATCATCTCTGGTATCACTGCTTCTCTGGGTAGAGTCCCGCTCTCCCGCTCTTCTCCCTTGATGGTACCAGGGACTTCCACTCCTAGACTGCAAAATCAATCACTCCCCTCCTTTTGCTACAAAATGTCTACGTTTACATTTCCAACCCTCACAATCAGTCCTGATAACAATTATTCACTATTGTATCACAATACACCTATCCACATCTCCTTTCATCTGCCCCGCCTAGACAGATTGGATACTACTAGTGGAGATTCTACCTTCCTCCACACCCTCTGTCTGGATCTAGGCTCCCTCTTGAAAGCATGTAAGCCAGTAACTTCTTACCTTTGTAGGCTCCCCCATCCCCATTTTGGGTAGCCAATGTCCAAGTTGTCCATCCTGTCTACTCTGTATGGAGGGGCTGGGAATGATCCTCGTTGTAAAGATTTGTTCCCTCTTTTGAGCTAGTGCATCCATAGGTGTAGGTCAACTTCATCAAATTGTATCAGATTACTCTTTATTTTCCTCTTCTCTCTTCTTCTAGTTGAGCTCTGATCATCCAGTCATTGAAGCCAGGTCATGTGGGTATTATCTGCAAGTGTGGGTGTTCTTGTGCATATGCCCTCTTATTCGCTGGACGCTACACTCTTCACTCTAGTCCTCTGTGGCTATGTCACTGACTCTGGGCTGAAGAGTACCCAGTTCTTGCCACACTGCTGGCCAACCAGGTCTCCACCCGGGTTTATAGGAGTCTATTGAACATTGTAGGGCTTAGCTTGCAGCTTCATTGCTGTTTTTCCCTCACTTCCCCTTATGGGTGATGAATGTGGTCACCAATCAGAGCATGTATTCCCACTGAGTATTAGTCTTGGAAGTAGGTTTGTCCTGAGGGAACCCGCCACTTGCCTTGATGTCTCCTGGGCGAGTAACTTGCTTGTTTTTGTAGTAATCCATTGGACTGCCTATATTGTTTTGTATTTTTCCTGTCCATTACCTTTTAATTCCCTTTTCCATGAACTTTTTTAAAGCCCTCTTGTATCTGCATGTGTATTAAAACAGATAAACACATGTACACAAACATAAATAGTAGTATTCTCTGAGAAACACTTAGGCCATTAACAGACTGGCATCAAAGAATTATGAAGTAAGCATGGGCCTCAGATTCAAATAAACCTGACTATAAATCCTGATTTTTATTTGTTGTTTATTTGACTATAGACAGGTTATTTAATTTCCATGAGTCTCAGTTTCTCAATAAAAAATAGGGGGAAATTATACTTAGACACAAATGTTTAAAAAGAAAAAAGAATGAATGAGACAATATATGTAAAGTACCTAATACCATACCATTAAACAATGTTAATGGAGGCGGTGGTTGTGTGGTACCAAGTTGGTTCTGACTCGTAGTGACCTGTATAGGGTTTCCAAGGCTGTAAATCTTTATGGGAGCAGAAAATCTCATCTTTTCCCCTCAGAGTGGCTAATAGATTCCAACTGCTGACCTTATATTTAGCAGCCCAGCTCATAACTGAGTAGGCTACCAGGGTTCCTTATTATACAATGTTGCTGTTAAGTGCTGTCGAGTTGGTTCCAACTCACAGAGACCCTTTATAGGGTTTCTGAGGAGTAACAGGTGGGTTTGAACCACCAACCTTTTGGTTTGCAGTCCAGTGTTTATCCTATAGCACCACACCTGGAGTACTCATTAAATGTGATCTCCTTTTTAAAAAAATTTATTAGGAAAAACAAAACAAAATGGATCTTTAATTGAGAATACAAGTAGATTATAAGGACATCTCTTTCTAACATTCTCTTAAATATCACATTCATTTAAAAATACAGAATACTAATAGCAAAATACACCCTTCTTATAACACTTTATAATATGGATAAAACTGGGGTCATTATACTGATTGAAGTAAGTCAGTCACACAAGGGCAAATATTATATAAGACCACTATTGTAAAAGTTAAAAAAAAAAAGAAAAAGTTTTCACACTGAAAGAAATATTCTTTGATGGTTACCCAGGCTGAGAGTGAAGAGGACGGTGTGTCACTGGATTGTTGTTGTTGTTATGTGCCACCGAGTTGGTACTGACTCATAGTGACCTTATGCACAGCAGATCAAAACACTGCTCGTCCTAGGCCAACTTCATTACTGTTGCCGCACTTGAGTCCATCGATGCTGCCATTTGGCCAATCCATCTCATTGGGAGTCTTCCTCTTTTTCTCTGACCCTCCACCTTACCAAACATGATACACTTCTCCAGTGACTTGTTCTTCCTGACAAATGTCCGAAGTATGAGAGACCAAGTTTGGCCATCCTGGCCTCCAAGATGCGCTATGGCTGCACTTCTTCCAAAACAGATCTATTGGTTCTTTTGGCAGCCCATGGCACTTTCAATATTCTCCTCCAACACTATAACTCAAAAGCATCAATTCTTCTATGGTCATCCTTATTCACTGTACAGCTTTTGCATGCATTTGAGGTTATTGAAAATACCACAGCTTGGGTATGGTGTATCTTAGTCCTCAAGCTGACATCTTTGCTCTTCAATACTTTAAAAAGTTCTTATGCAACAGAATTGCCCAATGCAATACGTCCTTTGATTTCTTGACTGCTGCTTCTGTGATTGTTGATAGTTGATCCAAGAAGAATGAAGTCCTTGACAACTTCAATCATTTCTCCATTGATAAGAATGTTGTTTATTGGTTCAGTGGTGAGGATTTTTGTTTTCTTGACATTGAGATGTAATCCATACCGAAGGCTGTGCTTTTTGATCTTCATCAGTAAATGTTTTAAATCCTCTTCACTTTTAGCAAGCAAGGTTGTATCATCTGCATATCGCAGGTTGTTAATGAGTCTTCCTCCAATCCTGATGCCAAGTTTTTCTTCATAGAACCCAGCTTCGCGGATTATTTGCTCAGCATAAAGGTTTAATATGTATGGTGAAAGAATACAATCCTGCCACACACCTTTCTTAACTTTAAACCATTCAGTGTTTCCATGTTCTCTTCAAACAACTGCCTCTTGGTCCAGGTACAGATTCCTCATGAGCACAATTAAGTGTTCTGGAATACTCATACTTTGCAATGTTGTCCATAGCTTGTCATGATCCACACAATCGAAAGCCTTTGCAATGTCAATAAAGCACAGGTAAACATCTTTCTGACAGTCTCTGCTTTCAGCCAAGATCCATCAGACATCAGCAATGATATCCCTCTTTCTACAGCCTCTTCTGAATCTGTCTTGAACCTCTGGAAGTTCTCTGTCAATGTATGCTTGCAGCCATTTCTGTATTACCTTTAGTAAAACTTTACTCACATGGGATATCAAAGAGATTGTCTGATGATTTCTGCATTCCATTGGGTCACCTCTCTTTGGAATGGGCACATAATATATAAATCTCTTCCAATCAGTCGGCCAGATAGTTGTCTTCCAAATTTCTTGGCAGAGATGAGTGAGGGTCACTGGATGGAAAGCTGGATGGCAAGTTAATTTGGGTGAAGGGGATAATCAAAAAGGGAAATGAAGAAAAAGTTGACTTTTACCTACTCATGAAAGGTAAAAGTACTCAATTTGTACTAATATTCACAGTTCTGAACCCAGAAAAGTGATTTATCTTTTTTTTTTTTTTTTTTAATTCTAAGACAGGAAAGCACTGCTATTATCCAATCTTCCTAAATGGTGATTAAATCATTTTCAATAAAAATAAAGTGGACACATCATGATTCAAAATTGTAAAACTAATACTGAACTATACGTAACTTTACACTTTACACCAGTCATTTAACATTTCTGTATTCTATTTAAACAGGCATTTGAACCTTACTGATAAAGCAAAGAGTGAGCTATACAAATAAACCAGGGCTTTAAATCAGGTCAAAACAGTTCAGCCATTGCCGTTGTAAACAAGAGCTACTTATGCATTGCTAGCAACCAAATTTGTTGCTTTTGATACCTTGACCTGAGTAGGAAATAAATGGAGTCTTGGCATGGCTCTGTAGGATAAGCACAAGGCTGGTAGTTCAAACCCATCAGATGCTCCTCGGAAAGCCTATACAGGGTCGCCTTAAATCATAACTGACTTGATGGAACTTAACAATAAAACACAAACAAAAAACAGGAAATAAACAGCTGTGTCCCACCATGCCTCTTTAGATGTATGTTGCTCTTCAGAGTCCTACCAATAATTCAATTTTTTTGTGTTAAGATCTGGAAACTTTAAGGAGGAAGGACTGTCATTGGACTTTCAAAAGCAATATTAATGGCAGAACTGTAGAGAACAACACACATTTAAAGGAGAATAGTTGCTGCAAAGCTATTTGATTTCTGTTTTGGTTGAGGTTCAATGAGCCAGTTCTGACTCACAGAGATCCTATACAGGCTTCTCAGGAGTATTCTGGCTATACTTTTCTAACACAGATGTTCATTCTTCCTACAGTTCATGGTATTTTTCATATTGTTTCCCAAACACTATAATTCAAATAGATCAATTCTTCTTCAGTGTTCCTTATTCATTGTCTGGCTTCACATGCATATGATGAAGAGATTGAAAACACAAAGTTTGGCACTCCTTAACCTTTCAGATGATGTCTTTCTAAAAAGACCTTTTGCAACAAATACATCCAGTGCAATACTTCCTTTGATTTTCTGAATGCTTGCTTCCATGAATCCGAATTGTGGATTCAAGAAAAAAAAAAAAAAATCCTTGACAAAGTCAGTATTTTCTTCAGTTATTGTGACGTTGCTTATTGATCCAGTTGTGAAAAATTCTGTTTCCTTTATGTTAAAGTACAACCTATACTGAAGGTGGTTGTATCATCTGCATATCATTGGTTGTTAATGAGTCTTCCACTAATACTGATGCCCTGTTCTTCTTCATATAGTCCAGCATCAGTTTGTTGAAACATTTCATTGGTATTCCAACAATCCCTGGAAAATTATTTTTCACTAATGCCTTTGGTGCAGCTTGTAGTTCATCCTTCACTACCATCATTTCTTGATCAAATGCTACCTCTAGAAATGACTGAACATTATCCACTTCCTTTTTGGTACAGTGATTCTGTGTATTTTGTCCACCTTCTTTTAATTCTTCCTATGTTATTTAATATTTTTCCCACAGAATC
>NW_006408711.1:4395484-4410745 GCF_000296735.1 Chrysochloris asiatica
TGTTTCTATCACAAAGAGCATATTTTCCATCTAATGATCCTTCGTAGTGTCCAACTTTTGCATTCCAGTAATTGTCAATGCATTCTGATCACATATTTGATCAATTTTAGAATGCAGATATTGGTAAAAATCTTCATTTTCCTCATCTTTAGAATAAGTGGTTTGTGTACAAATTTGAATAATAGTTACATTAACTGCTCTTCCTTATATTTTGTTAAGTGCCATTGAGTTGATTCTGGTTTCATATTGACTCTGGATAGGGTCTCTGAGGAGTGCGCATGGGTTGAACCATTGATCTTGTGGCTAGCAGTCCAGTACTTATTCTACAGCATTACACTAGGACTCTGTATGTATGTTACCTTATCACTGTCAGTGTTATACTTCAGGATAGAGCTTGACATATTCTTTTTAAAGATGAATGTGACACCATTCCTTTTCAATCTGTCACTCTTGGTATAGTAGATCATATGACTGATTCAAACTGCCAATACCACACCATTTCAGCTCACAAACGATTAGGATGTTGGGTTTTATTCATTCTATTTCATTTTTTATAACTTCCAATTTTCCTAGATTCATATTTCATATGCTCCATATTCCAATTATTAATGGATGTTTGCAGTTACTTCCTCTCATTTTGAGCCATGCCTCATCAACAAAACCTTTGCTAAGGTTCGTGTTACTTTGAAGAGACAGCTAATCCCATGCCATATTTTGGGTGCTTTCCAAACTGAGGGGTGTATCTTCAGGTTCTATATCAGACAATGTTCTGCTGCTATTCATCAGGTTTTCAGAAACGAATTTTTCAGAAGTGGACCACCTCGTCCTTAGTCTGTATTAGTCTGGAAACTGTGCTGAAACTTGTCCATGATGGGTGACCCTGCAAGTATTTGAAATACCAGTGAATAGCTTCCAGCATCACAGCAACTTGTTTGCCACCACAATATGACAAACAGATGAGTGGTGAATTTGTTTCCTACTCAAGTCAAAATACCATGGGCAACAGACTTAGTTGCTATACAATGCAGTTTTTTACCCTGGAAATTGCTGAACCATTCTGAACCAGTACAAAGCACTGAAATAAATACAATTTCCCAAGTGACATCTATTGGTTAAATGATACTCTTGAGCTTTCAATACAAAAGTGAAAAAAGTAATTGTAATGTGAGAGAGTTAAGTAAAGAAACCAAAGGCCTTATGACAAACCTTTCAAATAATCAATGTGCTTTCTTTGATATTAGCTTCCATAGCTATAAAATGAAGCTAGTAGTACTTTCTTGGGAATTAAAAAACAATTAATAAGTCAATTCAATACAGACTCATGGCAACTCTTTGTGTTTCAGGCAGAAATATGCTCCAAAAGGTTTTCAAATGCTGTAATCTTATGGAAGTAGACAGCCATCCCTTTATTTCAAAGACCTCTGGGTGAATTTGGATCACCACCAATTCAGTCAGTAGATGAGTGCTTAATCTTATGTACCACCCAGAGACAGCTCCTTAAGGAAGGAATACAGCATTTTAATCTCTAGGATGTGTTGTGCTCTATCTTTTTCCATATACACTGTTGTTGTTGTGAAGTGCCGTTGAGTCGGTTCCAACCCACAGTGACCCTGTATAGGGTTTCCGAAGAGCAGCTGGTGAGCTTGAACTACCAACCATGCAGCTCAAATGGTTTTGCAGTCTTGTAATTAACTCACAGTGCCACACCAGGACTCCATATATGTACTGTCTTTCTAAAAGAAAAACAAGTAAATGTCCCAGAATGAGGACACGCTTTAATTTTCCTCCTTAAATAACAGGGTCACTCTTCTTATTTATTATTGTTTCTAAAGGTAAAAAAAAGTAAAAAAAAAAAAAAAAAAAGGAGAAGAAATACTAAAGTCATGACATATACTCATTTATGAAAATGACAACGCCATCAATTCTCACTATGGTACATTCCTTCTAGCAGCACACATGCCTTGGTGGTGGTGGTTATGTGCTGTAATAATAAAGACCTGCCACGTATGTCACCACTTGTCTAATTTATACTCATGGCAGACACTGCTCACGTATTACTGTACACTTCACGTGGAGTCCAGATGTGGCTCGCCAATTCTTAATATTTTCCAGACAACTCCTCTCAGTCAGACAGACCTGATCCAAAAAGTGAACTACATTTGCCATGTGCTTTTGAGTGTACAGATTGAATTACAACAGGATGAGGACTGCAGTGGCAGACAGGTCAGAGAACTCATAGGGAACATGACATCTGACCACACACAAACTAGGTAGGAGTCTTCTCTACACATTTCCCAGCAACCACACAGCTGCTTCAGGAGGAACTCTGATCCATTCCTTCATATACAGATAACAGATAACCAACTAGCTGGTGCCCAGAGATTAATTCTCTCCCCTTCTACAGTGAGGCTTAATTTCAAAGTCAGTTTATGATGGGGAATGAAAAAAAAATAGCAGTATGGGCTATCTTCATTTTATGTTCATAGCCCAAAAAACTCAGAGTTTTAATTTTTAAAATGCAAATACTATTACATAAATTTACAGAGCTAGAAGGATATAAAAATCATTGTTCTTAAAAAATAAAAATAAAAAGATTCCAGGAAAACCTCATTTTTCTGTATCCTTGCTAATTTTGTCCCGAGTTGTTAATATGAATTAGGGATGCTTATACCTTTTCCCTAATGTCTGAGTTTAAAATATATATATATTTAACAAAGTATAATATCCTCAAAATTTTCCAAGAGTGAAAAATCTTTACAACTGAGTAACTTTACATGAAACAAAATCTGATTTAATCTGCATTCTGAATTTAAGAAATACACAACAAGGTAGAAATTCTACATGTAACGTTTACACTACCTTTTTGATAAAACAGATATTCTAGGAAACTGCTATTTTTAAGTGATGTTATGATTCTGACTTGACATTTTAAAATTGTCAAATGAAGGGTAGCAGAAAGAAAAGTCTAGAGACCTGAGTTCTTATTACGTGAGCATATATGCATGCATGATGGAGGAAAAGGGAGTCTCTACTGCCTTCTCTTGCTAGGAAACTACAAAGTTCAAATATATTAGTCAATATTTTCTAATGATTGCTCATTAGAAAGAAAAATAGAGAGACACTAGGGAAGCTCAGGATAAAATTTCATGGGAATATTATGCTAAATCTTATTTCAATGACTACGTGTGCATCTATTTATTTTTAAATAAAGTATTTTTTTAAAAGAACACTTCAAAAACAAGTCATCTTAAGACTCTTTAGTGCCAGGTGTATCTTATGTGATCTTTAAACTTAGAAGTGTTCCTTTCCTGGTGATAGAAATTTAGGCTCAGAAACAGAGGGAAAGCTGCTTTCTGACATCAAATCACGATGTGTAACTCCTCAAAAGGCAAATACAGAATGACACAAGAATTTACAAGATTAAGAGGAAAAAAAAAAAACACTACATTTTTCTATACTTCTCAAACCACTTCCCATAAAGGGAGGAAAATAATTACCCTAATGACAGCTTAACAAGTCTTACCTGTAAGCCAGTTACTGTTGAGTCAGTTCCAACTCATGGTGACCCCATATGTGTCAAAGTAAAACGGCACCCCACTGAGTTTCCAAAGGCTGATTTGCCAAACTAAATCTCCAGACCTTTTTTCTGAGGTGTCTCTGAAAGAACTCTAACTTACAACTTTTCAGTTAGCAGCCAAGCATCTTAGTAGTTTGTACCACGAACACATTGTAATGAAAGGAAGTTCAATTAACATGACTTCAAGATATTAGGCTCAAAGAAAAAAAATACATGAAATTACATTTTTTAAAAGTTAGTGTAACCTACACCTATGGATCCAGTAGCTCAAGACAGGGAACAAATCTTTACAGCGAGGATCATCCCCACCCCCTCCATACACAGAGTAGACAGGGATGGGCAACTTGGACATCGGCTACCCAAAATGGGGGGGGTTAAAAGGCAAGAAGTGACTGGCTTACAAGCTTTCAAGAGGGAACCTAGATCCAGAGGGCTCAGACGAAGGTAGAGTCCCCACTGAGTAGTATCCAATCTGTCTGGGCGAGGCTGATGAAAGGAGATGAGGATCTGTCTCTTGTGATACAGTAGTGAATAATTGTTATCAGGACTGATTGTAAGGGCTGGAACTTTTGTAGCAAAAGGAGGGGAGTGATTGACTTTGCAGTCTAGGAGGGGAGGTCCCTGGGACCATCAAGAGAGAAGACCAGAGAGCAGGACCCTACCCAGAAAAGCAGTGACACCAGAGGTGGAGGCAGACATGATGACCTGGAGAGATGGAGCAGCTGGGGACTTTAGACCCAGAGACGGAGAAGGGCTGTGTACTGATGACCAGGCAGCAGGTTTGCAGGGTATACCCTTTGGTTGCGTGATGCTGTGTGGATGGGATTGTAACCATGGCAATGAAATGATATACGATAGGATGAATGTAAACCTAATGTTCTCCCATGTAAACGATCACATAATTCACAATAAAACATTGAAAAAACAACAACCAAAAAACTCTGACAATAACAATTGCTGGTCAGAATACAGAGCAACTAGAACATACACATTTATCGCTGATGAGACTGCATAATGGAAGAGCCACTTTGGAAAACAGATTGGCATTTTCTTATAGAAATAATTATTTACCATATGATACATCAGTCCTACTCACAGGTATTTACCCAAGGTAAATGAAAACTTACATTCACATAAAAACTTCTATGCAAAGTCTTATAGCAACTTTATCCATAATCACCAAAAATCTGAAACTATCTATTGTCTATCAACCTGTGAATGGATAAACCAACCGTGGTCCATCCATACAGTGGAATACTACTCAGAAATAATAAGTAAAGAATTGGTACACACACACAAAAAGTTATTGTACATTTTTAAGTCCTTACATCAAAACTTCAAAGGACATAAGTTGACCAAATCACAAATAAAGTGCTATATAAACCTAGATTTGAGATAATTTAAATTAGATGAGAGCAATATTTTTTCAAGGTCATTATATAAAATCTTCAAAAAAGTACGCAATGGAGAACCTCACGCTAACTTCAAAAAGGAATATTAAAAAGAATTAATAATGAAACTTCTCATACAGATGAAACTGCTTTTGACAACTTCTTTTCCAAGCAATGTAAAAGACACCCTAGAACTCTGAGAAAACCATACTCCTTCTCAGTGTTCTTCCATTCGCTTATCATAAGAGCCATTTTAAATAGAAACAAGCATACAGCAGACTGAGAGATTTACTTCCTCACCACTGTCTTCACGTTTTTTGTGCCTAGGCTTTATATTTTCTGTTTTCTTCCTTTGGCTACCTTTCCCAACCTTAAATATCACTGCGATGTTTTACTTTTTCCTTGGAGTCATTAGAGAAAAAATAAGGGTTAGTCTAACAGTTTTTTACCCTCTCATTTTAAGGCTCACTTACATTTCTCTCAACACAGATAAAAATAAATAACAATTTTAGCTCACATTTTCTGAGAACTTATCATGTACAGGAACACTGTATCAACTGAATTCACTACTTTTATTACCTTCGTCAGTCCTCAGAACAACCCTGGATTAGGCAATATTATCATCCTTTCTATAGATGAAGAAATAGAAGACTAGTTTGTTAAGAAGCATATTTGAGTTGACACTGTTAAGAGTTGGGATAATACTACCAGATTTTACTGAGATTTAGAAAATAAACTTTATTTTCACTGTAATTATTTTAAAAATCAAACACCCATAGGTTAGTTAACACTTCAAATTGCTGATAACCACCTTACTATAAATATGAACTGGCAGTTTATCAAATTATTTTATTTGTTGAAATGAGAGTTGATGACACCAAAGCCCACAGAGTCCTAGGTAAGACAGGGAATCAAATGAGGAAGAAAACTTGCCAAAAGAAGATTATAAAGACACCATTAATTAAAGGCTCGATTGGATATAAACACAGTCTTCAGGCTATACACTGGATTTCTTCTTTAAAAGCTACCTACTCTTCTTACAAATCGGGCTGAGAACCACAAGGTCAACAGTTCGAAACTACCAGCTGTTCCACGGGAAAAAGATGAGGCTTTCTGCTCCCGTAAAGATTTGCAGCCTTGGAAACCCTGTACGGGGTCTCTGTGAGTCGGAACCAACTCCACAGCACTTAACAACAACTCTTCTGTATAAATTTTGCAGTCTGAAAAGCACTCATTCTCTTTTCTGACTTAAAAGTTTAACAAAGAACTCCTGTTCTCCTTTATAGATTTTTCATTAATCAATGTTTTTCAGACTTTGGAAAAATTATAAACAGAGGCCTCCTAGTCTGGCTGGATGTCCTTGGATAAGTCACTAACCTACGCCTATTTTTCATCTGAAAAATTAATTTATAATCTTTATTATGTCTAAAGCTCTCTCTCTGACACTTCTGATATTCTATCTCTGCTTGTTCCTCTGTTCAAGCCTGCCCTCAAATCTCAGTTTCTCAAAGAAAGGAATTATATTACATATATCTTTCATGATGTCTGATACTTACAAGGTACTTCATTAAAAAAAATATCTTGAATGAATATGTCTACAGCCATCTTGGTCTGCCCCAAATGTCAACTGAAGTTGTTGCATCTCAGTCTATTTTTTAAAATGTTGCTGCTGTTTTTTGTCCTCTGCCATTTTATGAAATAAATTTTAACTCCTCAATGTTTATTCTTCCTACATTTCCTAACTCTGCTTTTTCATAAGATTTTTCTAAATGTTCTATTTTCATAATCTAGTTATTTATGAATTTTCTCCCTTTATATATGATTTTAACCATTCTTTCTTTTTTAAAAAAAATACTTTCTGGTTAACTTCTAATTTCCTTTTACATTTTATTTCTTGACTCTAGTATTTGTTTGGTTTTTTTTTTTTTTCATTTTTCTTTCCTTGCATTTTTAAAATCCTTTTTCTTATGTTAATTCTAGATTCATCTGTATTTTAAGAAAATAGTGTTTTCTGAAACAAAATTACTCACAGTATCACAGCTCTGGGGATAACTTAAAAACACCAAGTTTAGAGTGAAAGGAGTTCTGGGGTCTGTGTTCATCTTTTTCCAAGTGTACTCACTACAGTATATAACTACCATTTTTCATAAAGATTTCTTGTGGTGGTGGTGGTGCTCATGTGCCGTGGAGTTGGAACCGACTCATAGCGACGCTGTATAGGGTTTCCGAGGTTATAAATCTTTATGGGAGCAGAAAGCCTCATCTTTGTCCAGTGGAACAGCTGGTAGTTTCGGACTGCTGACCTTGCAGTTCGCAGCCCAATTCATAACCACTATGCTACCAGAGCTCCTTAAAGATTTCTTGTATGTCAGCCAAATTGAGTCAGTAAGTGCCCATGATAAATGGTTAGTTGAAGAAACTCTGAAAACCAGTTCTGAACTCATTAGGTAGAGCAACTGAGTCACTTACCGTTAAGTAGTTTCAGTTGCAAGTAACAGAGGCAACTCAATCTGGTTGAAACAGGTTCCTGTAACTGAACACTCCATAAGTAATGATTGGATGTAACCCTGAAAACACGGTGTACAGGATTCTAATGCTGGGATTGGTTAGCTTTGCCATCCCACTAGGTTTGGAAAGATCCATCTCTGAAGAGGA
Source organism: Chrysochloris asiatica (assembly GCF_000296735.1). Lineage (NCBI taxonomy): Eukaryota > Metazoa > Chordata > Mammalia > Afrosoricida > Chrysochloridae > Chrysochloris > Chrysochloris asiatica. Next base: position 4,403,108 of record NW_006408711.1, read on the forward strand.
CACAGACAATTTCAGAAACACCAAGAGGAAGAGCAATGAGTGGAGCACAAAGCCCCTATCTGGAAAAGCAGTGGTGGCATGGAAAGACAGAGCAGTCTACACTCCCCAGCCCATGGACCCAGTAAAGTACAGGAAGGAGACTGGCCTGCAGAATGTGCCCTTTGGACATTTACAGACTACCTAAAGGAGCTTTGGTTCACTTGCCTAAGCAAGGCAGAGGTCAAAGGGCCACATGGCTGAGAGGTTGAAGACAAGAGCTCTATATAGTAAAGAAGAGGTGTTCCTGACTGAAGAGCTGCTGCATTGTGAGTTGTTTCTGATCCTGAATTGTATGCTGTTCACTTACATAATAAATCCCCTAATCGTGAATATTGTCTATGAGTTCTGTGTGGTCACTGTAACGGATTATTGAAACCAGATGTGAAGTAGAGAGTATTGTGGGAGGGATGCTTGATGTTATAAGAGGGCAAAGAAGGTTGAAGGGTGGAGGCATGGCCTTGGGCTGATTTTGAGTGTGATTTTCCTTCCCCTTGTGAAGCCAGAGAAAGTCAGACATGCCTTCCACACCATTTTTTTTCAATAGTAGTTAACACCAAAAATCTATATCCTTTTAGTCTATCTGCATTACCTTTGACAATATTAGTTTCAGTCCAGGCATGCCTCTCTACTCATGAACTCAGTAGACCCTAGGGCTAAAAGATTCTTGGTTCATATGCAGTTTATTAAAAGCAGTCCCAGGAAGACTCCCAAGATTTGATTGGACTGGTTTTGGTCACACAACTTCTGCTGAACCAATCACTTTGGAAACAAGAGGCAGGATGCAGATATTTGCTAATCTTAGTGCAATGTTCCACCTCTGGATCTAGGGTAGTTAGCACATATGAACCATGTGGTTTCAAAGGAAGAGCAAGGAAGAACTGTATGCTGGGAAGCAATCTGCAAATGTCCACTGCATGATGCAAAGCTGAATATGGTGGTGGTGGTGGTTATAGTGCAAAATAAAAGGCAGTGATTTCATCAGTTTTTATATTTCCAGGGAGTTATTTTAATAACTATAAGACTATAAATATGAATACATACATTTAATTGTACAAAAATGGAAGAAGTCTGCATTTTTTAAATCAATTCCTTTAGAAGTTCTTCCTGAGATTATTGACCCCAACACAGCTATCTATTGTTATTACTATTTAATAATTAAAGTTATATTATTGTTAAATAGTGAAAAGATGAAAGTAATAATAATGAACCATATCAAATGGATATTTAATAAAATATATTCCTGGGGGTAAAGAAATATTTAAAGACTAACTAGTGGATTTTTAAAAGGATGTAATATAAACTCAAAATTGATTTGACAGCAACTAACAACAATATAAATAATATAAACTCAGCTTCAGCAAATACAAAGGAAAAAAGTCACTTAAAAGTAAGAAGAGACACACTGCATAAATAAGCAACTATCTTTCTTCTAGCCTATTCCCAATTTCATTGCACATCTTTTGGCTGAATCAGGAGTTCAAGAAATTGAAGGCCCAGGATGTTGACAATTGAAAGTACAGTAAAGTCAACTGCACAGTCATTTGGGGATAGGGAAGGGTCATTTTGACAGTGGTAGTTATTTGGAGACAATTAGATTACATAGTCTTCAAGTAAATTAATACTAATCCTTTGTCTCCAGTCTTCCTCACCCCTCCCCAAAACAAATATGCTTTCTAAGAGCTTCTAGATGTTCATTTCAAAGAAATTCTCCCCAATCGTTGAATATTTTTATTTTCTCAGTATTTAAAAAAAAACAAAAAACAACAAAGACTGCTATCTGCAACAATGAGTCATCAGCCACTGCAGCTCAACAACATCCAGGCCTTTCCCTGTCTCTGCAGCTCTTCAAAAGGAGAAGACTATCTTTTAATGACACGCATAAATCCCTGCACTGCATGGCTGCAAAGTATAATTCATTCTGGCCTTGTTAGGTTTAGCGAAACACTTTACACACATGGAAGCAGTAGGTTTTAGCTTCTTGTATGTCCCTATAATAGAAGAAAAGCCCTGGCTTTTTTCTAGTTCTACTATATGCTCTCTAGTCACATTGGTATGAGCTCTCCATTATTTCTTCAACACATAAGTCTGTAGGGAGCAAGCCATAGAAAACTCAAAGTCAACCACCTGTGTGAACAGTTTTCTTAACTTTTTTAAGTGAGGAATGCTTTGTTTTTCAAATTCTTGGCAACAAATCACATGTTTTTACTTCTTAACTTATAGCTACCATAGAAGGGTATTTAAAGCAAGTAATCCTTAAATGTAGCTGTTTAATATAATTTTCCCCATATTAGAATAATTTTTCATAATTTAACACATACGTACTGTACTATGGAGGATATTATTCCATTGAGAATCTCAAAAAGTAAAATTTTTGATGTTCCATGTCAAAACACAATATGAGTAAAATTTTTAAAACAAAATTTAAAAGTGAATGATTTACCTTGACCTCATCTTAAAATATTCAATTATTCTAGTCCTATCTGAGCAGTCATAAAAGCAAATGCCTACTTTTTAAGAATTGACTATTGCTATAAATGCAGTTTCCCTATTTAATTATACCATATATGGCAAACAAGTGAATACTTAAATACAAAATATCCTCACCTGTTCAGGTGTAACCCCAGGCATGCGAACATCCAATGTGAAATCTGATGAATCAATTGGAATTACTGGTCTAGAGGTACCAAGACATTCATTGGAAAACGATCTGGTAGTTTCTTTAAACCTTAAAAAGGAAGACAATTTCAATATCTTTGAAGAAGGGAAAAAAGGGAATTCTGTGATGTTAAGATTAAAGATTACTGACTGAGACCTGATGAAAACCCTAAAGATTTATTGATCATACTATGATCTTAAATATACTCAGAACTGCATTTTACGGTCCAAGAATACATACTCAACTAGTAAAATATAATCAAAACAACAAGCAGGCTACGTTTAACCCTCAAATTCAACAAAAAATTGTCAAAGTATATATGTGTTACTAGTTAATAATATTATTGTGCTAATAGATTAGAAATGATTAAAAGTTTGCCAATTGCAGATGGTAGAAATAGTAACCATAACTCTATAAATGAAAGTGAGAAACCTGGAACCCTAACCAAACAAAACATCCCAAAACAAACAATAATAATCATGCCAGGCAGAATTATATGAAAGGAAAAAAAAAAACCCCAAACACTGCGATGTGAATGTGAATTATAAATGTACAAGAGCATAAATATTTAATACTATAATTATGATTGTATAAAATGGCACATAACCACCACCACCACCATACAGTTCAATGTTTTCTCGTGCGATATTATAGTCCATGGTCTGTTTCTCCCTACCACTGATCTATTTTGATATTTTTCCTTTAAGCTGTTATAAGCAAGAAGGCGTACATGTCTAACGGACTGTATTGCAGTTTCTGAATTATCTCCCCAAGAGGGAGTGATCAGTATTGAAAATCACAACTTCTAATTGGAGTTTTGAAAGCCAGGACTGCTTCGCTAAAATATAGTGGCCTTTTTTTAAAATAAGAGAACTTTACAAGAAGTTACAGTGCTAAAAATCCAAGTCGTTTCAACAAAGTAAATCAACCTTGTGTATTTCTCCAACACTCAGGTTCGTAAAAGTGATTACATTTCTAAACAGCATGCACAGAAAACACCCAAACAGTATTTCGTCTGTTAAATAAAAGACACCCACCTCTTAAAGACAGAAAGTGGGCTTCTGTAACCCAAGCAGCTGCTCTGAAAAACAAGGAGGAGAACTAGCAGGCTAAGAGCCTGGCCAGCCATGTCCGTGCCGCTCTGGCCCCGCCTGGAGAGGAGTGAGCAGAACAGCGCAGTGCTAAGGCTGGCGGTCTGGCAGTAGCGCCTTTAGCAGCCGCTACTTCATGGCCTGGGCGCGGTGAGTGTCCTGCGGCGGCCACACACCATCTGTCTGCAAGAGCAGCGAGCAGGCGGTGGAGAGGTGTCTAGATCACAAGCCACGGGCAGAAATCCGTGCGAAGGCGGTACTTTTGTCTAGTCCACAAGCGGAAGCTCTTCTCCCTCCAAAGCTGCTGCTTTTTTTTTTTTTTTTTTGATGATTTTTTTTTTTTTTTTTTGCCCTGGTGTTGGGGCTAGACGTGTGGGTTCCTTATCAATCCGGAATGACAGGGACTGTGAGAGATATCACACAAACCCGCGTCAGTCATCATACAGAACCTGCAAAAATAGAAGCAGATAATGGATGACTAACACATTACAGCATTTGTCCTCGGCAAATCCCAGTTGAGGGTTTTTTTAAAAAAATACATTAGTAGTTTCACAAGCTTGAATCCAAGCTGAGGGAGGAGGGAGAAGCTGGTCTGTGATCTTCCTCCCCAACAACCCATCCCCAAATTTCACAAACACTCATTGCCCTCTATGCCTTTTGCTTTCTTCCTCCCTCACACCCTCTCCCTGTTTTCTTTTCCTACTTCTTCCCCTTTCTCCTTCACATCCACCCCTCTTTGTATTCCTTTTCCTTACTCTTTGTATTACCTAACATGCATTCAATACCTTTGTTCAATGTAAACAAAGTTATTAACCCAAATGACAGGCTAAAACACAAGAGAAAAACAAAACAAAACAAAACACAACAGGTAGAAGCAGAGACAATGCATTTGTATATAACAGTAATAAAAAAAAAAATACTTTGAGAACAAAGGCATGTTTATATACAGGCATCACAGAACTACAGATGTAAGGAGTAAGATACCTCCTGCCAAGAACTCACAATGATCACTAGGAAAGTAATCATTTAAATTCTCAGAATTCTTTTAAGCAAATCAAAACCATACAGTTAGCATGGTACTGTTTATGGAATGTAACTGTACACTATGAAATCCTGCATGCGATATAGAAAGTAATGCTTTCTTAGTCATAAAACATGCTCCCAAAAGATACTCTTTCTTAAATAAAGTTTAGAAATTAAAGAATTAGAAACAGTAGGGGGCATCAAAAGCTGGTCCCAAACTGAATATTATCTATAAAAGCTAAGACCAAGAACTTTGTATTAATATAAATGAGAGGGCATCCAGAACTAGGGTAACATCTCAACATTTTATTAAGAAAACCCAACTAGGCTAAAATTTAAATATGCATATTCTGACTACATGTGCATATTTCAGACTATGCATCAAGTTTGTATATGGAATCAGAAAGAATTTTTAAATGTATCATTAACAATACAAACAATACATTAGAATAAAAGGAATTTCTTAAGATTTTATTTTAGTCAATAATTATAAACATCATTGGGAAAGATCCCAAATACATCCATTTGCCCGTCAAAAAAAGACAAAAATTAGTGAGTTCAAATAGAAGAGCACCAAAATAATACACAGAGTCCTGGTGTGGCGCTGTAGGATAAGCCCTGGATGGTTTGAACCGCAAGAATGTCTGCTCCTCAGAAACCCTTTCATAAAAGGTTGCCATTAGTCTGAACGGATTCGAGGGTACTTAACAACAATAACAAAAAATAATACATGATACTCTAAAGTATCCTCTTGAAATACTAAGTCTACTCTAAAAAGAAACACCCAAGCCAAAAAAATTAAATGTTCAGAAGCCTTCAAGGTCAGGTGCTTCTGGAAGAGAGATGCTTTATACCAAATATAAATAAAACCTGATTAAATACATAGCCAACCCAAAAACGTTGAGGCGTACCAACACCAAAGGACCACAGTAATTTACATAAGTAATGACAGTTTTAAAAGACTGATAATATTTTTTTGAACTTCCTCTATGGTTTGACATTTGAGCTTTCAGCAACAAAAAAGTCTCAGCTTTGTCCTTATCCTGTGGGTAATGGAAAGAGAATTCCTTAGGGGCAAAAGAAAGAATTGGCCTGAAGGCTATGCTATTGCCTTTGCCAACTACAAAGCATAATACTGTCAAATGACAATACTTAACATTTCCAGAAATTGTTTTTCATCTTTTTAAAATATATGTGAAGAAGGGATTATGCTTTATTATTTCATGCAGAACACGATTAAAGGACAGTCCTTCTTCCACTTAGTAAGGAGATCTGGCATTATACAAACAGTTGAAAACAAATTTGTATTAAAATTCTCTAACAGGAACACACCCTAGCCTTTGGGGAAAAAAATTCCACTTATCTCTTTGATTGATTTTATTTATCTTTGAAGTTTCTAAACCATCTACTAACAAAAAAGGGTATTGAAGTTCGGATGGAAGCAAAGTTGATTTTTGCAACCATTAAGAGAACAAAAGGTCTTGTAGAAATAAAAGCTGATATAAAAGGGTCTTTAAATTGCATCTGGTTCTTGATGCCTTGCAAACTAAAACAACATAAAAATACATTATGGAATAAACATTGCCTACCCAATTCATTTATTTTATAATACTTGACAGTCACAAAATATATTAAATCAAATTTTAGTCTTCCTTACTTTAGATTTTTAAAGGGCCAAATACATTTGCTTGAGTGAGGTCATTCATTCACTCAGGCAAACAAAAAATAAAAAACACTTATTTCATACTATATACAAGATATTGTACTACATTTTCAGATTTTACACATTGAAGAGGAAAAAAAAAAACTAAAAGAGAATACAGTAGATTAGGTAAATTAGGACTTTGCACAATTAACATAAAGGTATGTGAAAATGTAGTATGCCTATAAAAGGGATGCCAGGAATCCTGAGGAAGAAAACATCATTTATTTCAATCTTCAGAAGGTGGGTAAAGAGAGCATGAAAGAGAAAGGCAAAAGCAGGTTTCAATGGAAGAGGTGGCTATTGAGTAGCATCATGAAGGACCCGTAGAATGTGGAAGCTGGGCAGTGAGCAATCCAGGTGTAGGGATTAGCAGGCCAAAGGACATCAGAGAGACATCAGAGGTTGTGTTTGAAGAACAATAATAAAGGTTCTGCCTTCCTGCACTCAACCTACAGATCCACACTTACTATTTAATTTGTACTACAAGGCAAATACTCTACTTACATATCTGTAAGTTCGGTAAGTAAAAATAATTTGTAACTTCAACCTTGTGTGGCACTGTAGGATCAGCACTGGACTGTGAATCACAGGCAATTCAAACCTACCTGCTGCTCCTCAGAAACCCTACAGAGGGTTGCTATGAGTCAGAAATGACTGGATGTCACTTAACAACAACAACCTGTGCTTATAATTGCAGGAGCAGTACTCTCAGGTAGCAAGTACAAGTTTAGTCCAGAGAATCATAAAACAAGTTTGACGATTACAAAGTGGGCAGACCATGCCATTCATTATTTATTTGGATTGGAAAAAAAAAAAAAAAAACTTAGTCAAATAAAAAATATATTGATCATTGATTAAACAAGAAATAACTAGTATAACGTAGTGGATAAGAGTTTGTAAACTATGCAAAACGGTCTGACTACAAGTTTCACCATTTACTACCTGTATGTAACTAACTTCTCTAGAAAGCTTTTTATCTGAAAAATGGAGGTAACCATACTGTCTTATTGATGCCTTTGAGTTGTGTTGGAGAATACTGAAAGTGCCATGGACTGCCAAAAGAACAAATAGATCTGTTTTGGAAGAAGTGCAACCAGAGTGCTCCTTGGAGGCCAAGATGGCTA
>NW_006408711.1:4416471-4417331 GCF_000296735.1 Chrysochloris asiatica
ACGGTTTACTATGCCAGGAATGAGAAATTGAAGAGGAATGGTGTTGCATTCATCGGAAAAATGAACATATCTAGATATGTCATGAAGTGCAATGCTGTCTGCGATAGGATAATAACCATGCATCTACAAGGAAGACAAGTTAAATACTACTATTATTCAAATTTATGAACCATCACTAAAGCCAGTGAGGATGAAATAGAAGAACTCTACCAACTTCTTCAATCTGAAATTGATCAAACATGCAATCAAGATGTATTGATCATTACGCAAAGGTTGGGAGAAAAGAGGAAGGATCTGTAGTTGGAAAGTATGGCCTTGGTAATAGAAATGATGCTGGAGATAACATGGTAGAATTCTGCAAAATCAATGATTTGTTAATTGCAAATGCCTTCTTTAGACAGCATAAGATGACTACACATGGGCAATGCCAGATGGAATATATAGAAATCAAATTGACTGCATCTGCGGAAACAGATGATGGAAAAGCTCCATATCATCAGTCAAAACAAGGCCAGGGCCTTATTGGGGAACAGACCATAAATTGCCATTATGCAAATTCAAACTAAAGTTGAAGAAAATGAAAGCAAGTCCACGAAAGCAAAAATAGGACCTTGAATATATCCTGCCTAAATTTAGAGATCATCTGAAGAACAGAATTGATACATTAAACACTAAAGACCGAAGACCAGAAGAGTTGTGGGATGACATCAAGAACATTATACATGAAGAAAGCAAAAAATCATTAAGAAGACAAGAAAGAAGGAAAAGGTCAAAATAGATGTCAGAAGACACACAGATACTTGCTCTCCAGGATACAGATGCCAAAGCAAATGGAAAACATGAGGAGATACAAGAGCTGA
>NW_006408711.1:4417431-4430969 GCF_000296735.1 Chrysochloris asiatica
AGTGAGGTTGGCCCAGGATCGGACATTGTTTCGTTCTGCTGTGCATGGGGTCGCTATGAGTCGGTTCCGACTCGATGGCACCTGACCACAACAACAACATACTGTCTTAGTTCTCAAACTGACGTCTTTGCTCTTCAACAGTTTAAAGAGATCTTGTGCAGCAGATTTGCCTAATGCAATCCATCATTTGATTTCTTGACTGCTGCTTCCATGAGTGTTGATAGTAATCCAAACAAATGAAGTCTTTGACAACTTCAATCTTTTTCTCCATTTATATGGATATTATTTGTTAGTCCAGTGGTGAAGATTTTTGTTTTCTTTACATTGAGGTGCAACCCATACTGAAGGCTGTGTGGTCTTTGATCTTTAGCAGTTTAAGCATCTTAAGTCCTCTTTACTTTCAGCAAGCAAGGTTGTATCATCTGCATATCACAGGTTGTTAATGAGTCATCCTTCTAGTCTGATGCCTTTTTTTCTTTCATATAATCCAGCTTCTCAGATTATTTGCTCAGCATACAGATTGAATAAGTATAGTGAAATAATGCAATCTTGTTACACACTTTTCCTAATTTAAACCATTCAGTGTTCCCTTGTGTTCAAACAACTGCCTGTTATATGTACAGGTTCCTCATGAGCACAATTAAGTGTTGTGGAATACTCATTATTCACAATGCTGTCCATAGCTTGTCATGATCTACACAATCGAAAGCCTTTGCATAGTCAATAAAGCACGGGTGAACATCTTTCTGGTATTCTCTGCTTTCAGCCAAGATCCATCTGACGTCAGCAAAGATATACCTCATTCCACGGCCTCTTCTAAATCCAACTTGAAACTCTAATAATTCTCTGTCAATGTATGGTTGCAGCCAGTTTTGAATGAACGTTAACAAAATTTTACTTGCAAGGGATGTTAATGATATCACCCAATGATTTCCGCATTCTGTTGCATCACCTCTTTTTGGAATAGGCATAAATATGGACAAAATACCCATGAAAACAATTAATCACACTGACTTATCACTATGCTAGTGTAGTGCTATGGGAAAAGTACTGGACTATTAACCGAAAGATCAGCAGTTCAATCCAACCAACTGCTTCTTGGAAACTTTATATTGGGTCTCTATGAATCAGAACTAACTCCATGGCATTTACAACAACAATCTTCAGATTCCATTCCAATTTTACCAACTGTCCCACTAATGTTATTTATAGCGAGATAATTCAGTTCAGAATAGGTGTTGCATGCAAAGTTGCTATACTTTAGTCTCCTAAGACAATTCCTCAATCTTTTCTTAATTTTTTAAAAAACTTTTAACTGTGATTTTAGTAAAATTTACAAAGCAAATTGACTTTCTATTCATAATTCATATACATTTTGTTTTGTGGTAGCGATTGCAATATCTACAGTGTAACAGCACATTCCACTTCCTATGTTTCACATTTCCATTCCTGTCCTTCTTCTCTATCCTTTCCTGGCTTCCTTACTTTGTTGTTAAGTGCCATCGAGTAGGTTCCGACCCATAGTGACCCTATACAGACCCATACAGACCTGAGGCTGTAAAATCTTTACAGGAGCAGAACGCCTCATCTTTCTCCCACGGAGCAGCTGATAGTTTCGAACTGCTGACCTTAAGGTTCACAGTCCGATTCGTAACCACTAAGCTACCAGAGCTCCTTTAGCGAAGAACAAATACTGCCCTTTTGACCTTCTAAAGCTGTTTGTTCTAAAGAATCCATACTTCCCTTGTACTAGTCCTCACTTTACAGGCCTGCCTATCATTTGACTGAAAGCTAAATCAAAGAGGGTGAGTTTAGTTCCAGAATTGGAAGGGTGACTTAGAGTCATAATCTTGGGGTTACAAGATTTGCTTTGTTTTTTTTTGTATTTTTCTCCCACCGAATGTGCTCCTGCATGTCATCTAGTCAATTCCAACTCACAGTGATCCTGTGTAAGGTTTCTGAAGGTTTTATGGGAGCAGAACCCCTCATCTTTCACTCATGGAGTGGCTGATGGATTTGAGTTTCTGACCTGTGGTTAGCAGCCTAAACCATATCCCACTATACTACCAAAGTTTCTTCCCACTCAATCTAGGACCTCCTAGTATGATCCCTTGCAGAACAGACTATAGTGGTAGCTAAGTACCTTCTAGTTAATCTAGTTCTCGGGGTCATGAAAGGTTTTGGTTCAAGTGACTCATTAGTCTTCTGGACTACTTGTTTCCATGCATCTTTCAAAGAGACCAACAGTTGAATCTTTTCTTAATTTTTATGATCTTGACTCTTTTGAAGACTTGTTGTTGCTAAGTGTGGAAGGTTATTATTTTGTGGAATGTCCTTCAATTGGTATTAGTTTCATGTTAAGCAGGATTAGTTTCAGATTATGCATCTCTGGTAGAAATATTATGAAAGTGATGCTGTGTTCTTCTCAGTGTATCTGTGTTAGCTGTCTATTTGTTGTTGTTAAGTGCCGTTAAGTCATTTTTGACTCATAGAGATACTGTAGAGCGTTTCCGAGGAATGGCTGGTGGGTCCGTACTTCGGGGTTATAAGTCCATTGCTAATATTTCAATGCCATACCAGGACTCCAATACTTGTCTATTTGCTACATATCAAATTAACCCAAAACATAGTAGTTTAAAACAGAAAATATGATTTCACTTGGTTTCTAGGTTACATGAGTGTCATGACAATATTAGCAACTGACTTCTCCCAGAGTGAGCATTATCTTTTATGACCTAGCATCATAAGTCATATATCCTCATTTCCATCATATCCTTTTGGTTATACAAGTCAGAACTCAACGTGGAGAAGACTAGCTAAGAGCATGAATACTAAAAGGTGAGTATCATATTTTCGGTAGATAGCTACCACAGCAACTTATTGTTGGTTGTTAGGTGCTATCGAGTAGATACTGACTCATGGCGACCCTATGCACAACAGAATGAAACACTGCCTGGTCCTGGGCCAACCTCACAATTGTTGCCACTTTGAGCCCATGGATCCATATTGCCAATCCATCTTCCTCTTTCTCTGGCTCTCCACTTTACCAAACATGATGTCCTTCTTCAGTGACTGGTCCCTTCTGACATTATATCCAAAGTATGAAAGACTAACTGTGGCCATCCTGGCCTCCAACGAATACTCTGGCTACACTTCTTCCAACACAGATCTGTTGGTTCTTTTGGCAGCCTATGGCACTTTCAATATTCTCCTCCAACATCATAACTCAAAAGGATCAATTCTTCTACGGTCATCCTTATTCACTGTCCAGCTTTTACATGCATATGAGGTTATTGAAAATACCATGGCTTGGTTCAGGTGCACCTTAGTCCTCAAGCTGACATCTTTGCTCTTCAACACTTAGAAAAGGTCTTGTGCAGCAGATTTGCCTAATGCAATACGTCATTTGACTTCTTGACTGCTTCTTCCATGAGTGTTGATAGTTGATCCAAGAAAATTGAAATCCTTGACAACTCCAATCTTTTCTCTGTTGATAAGAATACTGTTTATAGGTCCAGTGGTGAGGATTTTTGTTTTCTTTACATTGAGATGCAATCCATTCCAAAGGCTGTGTTCTGATCTTCATCAGTAAGTATTTTAAATTTTCTTCACTTTCAGCATGCAAGGTTGTATCATCTGCATATCGCAGGTTGTTAATACCACGTTTTTCTTCATATAACCCAGCTTCTCAGATTATTTGCTCAGCATACAGGTTGAGTAAGTATGGTGAAAGAATACAACCTCGTAGCACACATTTCTTAATTTAAAAATATTCAGTGTTCCCTTGTTCTGCTCAAACAACTGCTTCTTCACCCATGTACAGATTCCTCAAGAGCAAAATTAAGTGTTCAGGAATACTCATACTTCACAATGTTGCCCATAGCTTGTCATGATCCACACAATTGAAAGCCTTTGAGAAGTTAATAAAGCACAAGTAAACATCTTTCTGGTATTCTCTGCTTTCAGCCAAGATCCATAGGACATCAGCAGTGATATCCCTCATTCCACAGCCTCTTCTGAATCCGGCTTGAACCTCTGGAAGTTTTCTGTCAATGTATGCTTGCAGCCATTTCTGTATTATCTTTAGTAAAACAAGTGGTGGACAGCAACTTATTAGTGGCACACAATTTTGATATGCCTCGTTACTGATGATGTTAACTTTGATAATTTTATTAAGCTGGTGTCTTCTAGACTTTTCTATTGCAAGGCTACTATTTTCTGCTTTGGAAGAAATATATTTTATGTGTTTGGAAGTACTCTTTTTGACTTTATAAATATTGTATTTCTCACCAAACTTTGAATTTATTCATTTATTTGTGTATATAATAATGGACTAATTTTCTTATTTGGGTCAGTGGTTTTCCTCTGCTACTGATATTAATTATTTTAATGCTCCAGTTGCCTCAGTTTTGGTCCTTCAAGCCAGTTTTCATACCTTTTGACAAGACTTCATTGTTTTTTTGAATGCTTCCTCGATTTTTCCGCCTTGTTGCTTTGGACTCTAAAATCTAGTTACAGGCCATTATCTCTGGACTGTTTATCCCACTTACCCTTTCTTGATATGCTACACCAGGCTGTCCATACACAGGATTGTATCCTATTTGTGCTGAAAACAAATCCAGGCAACATCTACTGAATAACTACCTTACTATGCTCCACATAATGACTTTGGTAAACTGTTTACGTAGGAGACATTAAGACATAAGAGGAAGACATTAATTTTTAAAAAGAATATTATAGAACATTTCAAAAACTGTTATTTGGCTTAGAACATCTCTACATATGAATGAGGATAATAGAAGAAGAATTGAAGCCTTCGAATTATGATGTTATCAAGGATACTTAAGATACCATGGAATTCCAGGACATTGAATAAATCTGTCTTGGAAAAAATACAGCCTAGGATTTTTAGAGGGGAAAATGGACAGACTTGTCTCATATACTTTGGACATGTCATCAGGAGGGACCTGTCCCTGTTAAAGGACATCATACTTAATAAAGTAGAGGATCAGTGAAAATGAGGAAGACCCATAACCAGATGGACTAGCACAGTGGCTGCAACAATGGCATCAAACACAACAAGACTATGAAAATGGCACAGTACTAAACAATGTTTTATTGTATTATATACAGGGTTGCTGTAAGTCACAACCAACTTGATGGCACCTAACAACAACAGTCTACCACTCTTAACAACCCAACACTAGTATGTCAGTTTTTCATACTGTGGTGGCTTACATGTCATTGTGATGCTGGAAGCTATGCAACCTTTACTTTTAAATATAAGCAGGGTTACCCAAGATGGACAAGTGTCAGCTGAGCTTTCAGAAGAAAACAGTCTAGGAAGAAAGAGAGGCAGATTACATCTGAATTTTTAGCTTCTGAAAGTCTTATGAGTAGTAGTGAAACATTTTCAGAAAGTGCCATAAGATAAGCCTCTCATGTTGGAAGGTACTCAACATACTAGTGGGGAAGGTCTGCCTCCTCAAAGTTGAGCTGGCCATGAAGACACAAATGGAGCAAAGCTTTCAGGACCTTCATTTGTTGATGGGTCACAACTCAAAATGAGGTAAACATCCATTAATAATCAGAACACAGAATGCATGAAGAATGAATATAGGAAAACTGGAAGTTGTCAAAAATGAAACAGAATGCATAAAGACTAATATTCTAGGCAGTAGTGAGCTGAAATCAACTGGTGTTGACCATTTTGAATCTGATAAATCATCTGGTTTACTATACTGGGAGTGAAGAGGAATGATAATTACTGGCAAATGATATGCAAAAGTTGGAAACAAACAGGAAGGATCAACAGTTGGAAAACATGGCCTTGCTGACAGCAATGAGGCCAGAGATCACCTGACAGAATTTTGTAAGGCAAATGACTTATTCATTGCAAATACAGTTTTTAAACAACATAATGCCTATACACATGGATCTCACCAGATGAAGCAGACAGGAATCAAATTTTGTGGGTAGAGATGGTAGAAAAGCATGTTATCAGCCAAAACAAGATCAGGAACAGACTGTGGAACAATCAGTTGCTCACATGCAAATTAAGGTTGAAGCTAAAGAAAATTAAAACAAGTCCACAAGACTCAAAATATGACCTTGAACACAACCTGCCTGAATTTAGAGATCATCTCAAGAACAGATTTGATGCATTAGACATTAAAGATATTAGACCATAAGAGTTGTGGAATGGCATCAAGAACATCATGCAGGAAGAAAGCAAAAGGACACTAAGAAGACAAGAAAGAAGGAAAAGGCCAAAATGGATGTCAGTAGAGACTCTGAAACTTTCTCTCCAATGTAGAGATGTTAAAGTGAATGGAAGAAATGAGGAGGTAAAAGAACAGAACAGAAAATTTCAAAGGGCAGTTCAAAAGACAAAGTCAAGTATTATATTGAGATACATAAAGACTTGGAACTAAAAAAACCAAGTCGAAGGACATGTCCAGAATTTCTTAAGCTGAAAAAACTAAAGGAAAGAAATCCAGCCTCAAGTAGTAAAATTGAAGGATTCCATGGTAAAAATATTGAATGATGTGTGTTGCTGTTAAGTGCCATCGAGTCATTTCTGACTCATAGCGTTTCTGAGAAGTGGCTGGTGGATTTGAATCACCGACCTTGTGGCTCAAACTGAACTTGCAGTCCAGGACATTATCCTGCAGCGCCACAACAGGAATGAATCATGTAGAAAGTATTAAAAGAAGATGAAACGTATACATAGAGTCGTGTAAAAATAAATGGTCAATGCTCAAACATTTTACGAGGTAGCACATAACCAAAAACCACTGGTACTGAAATAAGAAATCTAAGGTGCAATAGTGGAAAAAAAAAAAAAAAAGGCTCTGGGAATTGATGGAATACAAACTGAAATCTTTAAACAAACTAATGCAGCATGAGAGGTGCTTACTCATTTATGCCAAGAAATTTGGAAACCTGGCCAATGGATTTGAAGAGGTCCACATTTGTGTGTGTTCGAAGGAATGCAGAAATCATTGAACAATATCATTAATATCACACACAAGTAAAGTTTTGCTGAAGATAATTCAAAAATGCCTGCAACAGTACAGTAACATGGGTGTGCCAGAGTTTTAAGCC
The DNA here is from genome assembly GCF_000296735.1 of Chrysochloris asiatica. Classification (NCBI taxonomy): domain Eukaryota; kingdom Metazoa; phylum Chordata; class Mammalia; order Afrosoricida; family Chrysochloridae; genus Chrysochloris; species Chrysochloris asiatica. Next base: position 4,424,539 of record NW_006408711.1, read on the forward strand.
ATATTTACATGAAGGCATGGAAATTGGGCTATTATTGCTGACATCAGATGGATCTTGGCTAAGAGTACCAGAAAGATGTTTACTTGTGCTTTATTGACTATACAAAGGCTTTCAATTGCATGGATCATGACTGCCCAGAATGGGTATTTTGGAAGACTTAATTATGTGCATGAAGAATCCATACAGAAACCAAGAGGCAATTTGACCACAATAAGGGGATACTGAATGACTCAAAATCAGGAAAGGTGTGCATCAGGGTTGTATTCTTTCACCATATTTATTCATTCTGTATGTTGTGCAAATTATCTAAGAATCTGGATTGTATATAGTGGGACGTGGCATCAGGACTGGAGAAAGACTCATTAGCAACCTGTGGTATGCAGAAGATACAGCCTTGCTAGCTAAAAATGAACAGGAATTAAAATATTTACTGATGACTCAGAGAACACAGCTTTCAGTATGAGTTGCACCTTGTGATAGTAAGGTTTTGTGTCAACTTGAGTATGCCAGGATTCTTCGTGTTTTGACAATTGAGATGTAGCTATCACCCATTGAGATTTGATGTGATAACCAAAAAAAAAAAAAAGAATTAAGGGTGTGAGAAGGATATCATGTTTGGTAAGGTAGAGGGTCAGAGAAAAAGAGGAAGACCTCCAACGAGATGGATTGGCCAGGTGATGGCATCGATGGACTCAAGCATGGCAACAGTAGTGAGGTTGGCCCAGGATTGGGCAGTGTTTCATTCTGCTGTGCATAGGGTTGCTATGAGTCAGTGGCCACTCAATGGCACCTAACAACAACAACAATACCACCCTTAGTCGGTCCAAAGGTTGTGGGTTATTCTTAAACTCTTTAGCATTTTCTCCTACCCATAACTATACTTGACTAACTTTGCCTTGTAGCCTTGGTAGTGTTGGGTTATGAGTTGGACTGCTAACCACAAGATCAACAGTTCGAATTCACCAGCCACTCTGTGGAAGAAAGATGAAGTTTTCTGCTCCCGTAAACATTTCCAGCTTCAGATCATTTTATGAGTTGCAACCAAATCAACAGCAAACAACAATTGCTACTACTGGTTGGTTGGTTACATGCTCTGGAGTTGATTCTGACTCATAATGACCTGGTATAGGATTTCTGAGGCTGTGAATCCTTACGGGAGCGAAAAACCTCATCTTTATCCCAGGGAACTGCTGATAGTTTCAAACTATTGTCCTTGAGGTTAACAGCCTGACTTGTAACCATTACACTACCAGAGCTTTACTACTACTACTGTTGTTGTTACACCACCTTTAAACACATCAACATGCTGATCCAAGGGAAATTACCAAGGATGTAGCACTCCTATATCCAGAGGAAGATTGATGCTAAGTCACATGGAGAACGCCAAGTAATGCTACGCCTACAGATGCTGAAAGGAGACAATGACCTTTTTTCTAGTGCTAGTGCTTTAAATTTGGATTTCTAGCCTCCTAAACTGTGAGAGAATAATAAGGGTCTGGTTCTTAAAGCTACCAACTCGTGGTATTTTTGTTATAGCAGCATTAGATAACTAAGACACACTTCAATATAAAGTACACAAAAATACTCCCAGCTGGACCAATTAATAACATGATGATAAATGGAGAAAAGATTCAAGCTGTCAAAGAATTAATTTTGTTTGGATCCACTATCAACACTTCTGGAAGCAGCAGTCACGAAATTAAAGGACATATTACATTAGGAAAATGTGTTGCACAAAATCTCTTTAAATTGTTTGAGCACAAAGATGTCAGTTTGACCTAAGCCATGGTATTTTTTAATAGCCTCATACACATATGAAAGTAGACAATCAGTAAAGAAGACCGTAGAGTTGATGCATTTGAATGATGGTGTTGGAGAAGAATATTAAAAGTATCATGGACTGCCAGAGAACAAGCAAATCTGTTTTGGAAGAAGTATAGCCAGAATGCTCCATAGAAACCAGGGTGTGAGACTTCACCTCTCATACTCTGGACTTTCTGTTAGAAGGAAACAGTCCCTGGAGAAGTACACACTATGCTAGGTAAAGTGGAGGGTCAGTAGGGAGGGCCCTAAAAGCTTGTGAGTGGCCATATAAAGTGGTCTCTCCCAGGCAAAGAAGAGTGCAGAACATTAAAGTCACTGGGAAACAATTAGTTCAAAGGACTAATGGTCCATGTGAACCCCAGCCTCCAAGACCCTGCGATCAAAAGAACTTAACAGTTCCTGGTTACCACTGCTCACTGCTTTGAAAGGAATCAAAATATGAGGTTCTGAATGTTGTTGTTGTTGTTAAGTGCCATCCTGGATAGAGTGGGGAAAATGTGGAACAAAACTGAAAGTCACGAAAAAAAAACCCCAAAAATAGGCTTACTGGTCTGACTGAGACTACTGGAGCCCCCAACACTATGTCTTTTAGTCACTCTTAAAGTCTGAAACTGAATTCACTTCCTATGGCTGTTTTTAGCCAAATGATAGGCCTATAAGGTGAACAATAACACCAGGAAGGTAGCATTCCATTAAGTTCTTTTGTCAACTTGACTGGGCCAGGATTTTCAATGGCTTGGCAGTTTGAATGTAGCTATCTCCCCCATTAAGAAACCCTAATGGATTGGCAAAGTGGCAGCATCAGTGGGCTCAAGCGTGGCAACAACTGTGAGGTTGGCCCAGGATCGGGCAGTGTTTCATTCTGTTGTGCATAGGGTCATTATGAGTCGGTATCGACTCGATGGCACCTAACAACAACAACATCTTCCCCATGATGTGATTTGATGTGAGAAACCAATAAGTGTTCAGATGTGGTGCAATAAGATAAGCACTGGATTGTTAATCACAAGGTCAGGAGTTCAAATCTCACAGTGGATCCTCATAAACCCTATTGTTCTTATGTGCTGTGGAGTCGGTTCTGACTCATAACGACCCTGTACAGGGTTTCCGAGGCTGTAAATCTTTACGGGAGCAGAAAGCCTCATCTTTCTCCCATGGAACAGCTGGTAGTTTTGAACTACTGATCTTGCAGTTCACAGCCCGATTCGTAACCACTACTCTACCAGAACTCCTTCTCCTTCATAAACCCTATACAGGGTTGCTATTATGAATCAAGCTGCTAACCTCAAGGTTAGCAGTTTGGAACCACCAGCTGTTCTGAGGCAGAAAGATGAGGCTTTCTGCTCCTATAAAGATTTGTAGCCTTTGAAACCCTATACAGAGTCGCTATGAGATGGAACCGACTGTACGGCACACTACTACTACCACCACCACCACCACACATCAGAACTGACTGATAGGTACATAACAACAACACTCTTAATCCCACCACTACCCTGATATAATTTATGACATATGAGAGATTCCAAATGGTGTATCATACAACTCTTACAAGAAAAAAGGAAAGAGAAGTGAGCAGCGAAAGGGGGATATACTACTAATAAGACAGAATAACCAGGAGTAAAGTGTGTCCTTTCAATTTGAGTCCATGCCCTGTGAATCTCCTAGAATCAGGGGAAGACTGATGCCAAAATGTGTGCAGATATCTAAGGAATTCTGGGACTACAGATGCTGAAAGGAGACAAAGAGGAAATCTTCACCAAGAACCAGCACTCTGAACTTGGACTTCGAGCTGCCTAAACTGTGAGAGAGTAAATTTCTGGTTGTTACAGCCATCAACTTATGCTATTTCTGTTACAACAGATTAGATAACTAAGACAAATCATAAGAGATCAAAAGGGCAGTATTTGCCCAGGGATAAAGCTTAGGAGACAAGAAGGAGCAGGAAAGGACTAAGGGAAGGGAAATGGTAAACCTAGGGAAGAAGTGTGAAGAGTGATGGTACATTATGTGTATTGAAATCAAGGTCACTAAACAAAGTGTATATGAATTGCTGAATGGAAAACCAATGTGCACCCAAATCATAATTACAAATTCTCTAAAAGTAAAAACAACAATAACAAATTAAAAAAACAAAAACAACAAAAGCCGTTTAGTTAATGTTGTTAGCTTCTGGTGAGCCAGTCTCTGTTTCCTGGGGATTCTTTGCACAAGGAAAAAAAAACAGTTGCCCCATGATTGGTTGGTTGTGAAACTGACTGCTGTGACACATAAGGTTTTCACTGACTGATTTTAGGAAATAGATCATTAATTTAGCAAAAGTATAATCCTGTTTATATTAAAATGTCTCTGCATCATTTTTTGCATTTATAGTTAAAAATCTGAATCAACTTAATTTGAACTACTGTTTTCCAATCACAGTCTACAAAGATGGATGGAAAAATGAAAGGTACTTTCAACTCCTGCTTATAAGCTTCTGAAGTCTTTTAATTTCCACAAGTTTATATTGTTTTTTTGGAGTCGTGGTGTGGCATTGTAGGATAAGCACTAGACTACAAGGTCGGTGTGAACCACAAGGTCGACAGTTCAAACTCACCAGTCATGAGTCAGAACCAACTTGATGGCACTTAACAACAACAACATATTACTTTTTAATCAAAAGAAATTAGTATTTATATTTTAAAATATCTTATTGAATGTAGTTCTACAGATACAGTTTTATCTATGAGTTATGTGATGTTTTGAAAATGAAAAATTCCCCTTCTTTCACAGAGCAAGTGGTGCTGCAGGTTAATACACTGTACTGCAAAGTCAGTGGTTCAAGTATATCAGCCTTTCTTCGGAAACCATACACAGGGTTGCTATGAGTTGGAACCAATTCAATGATACTTAACAACAACAACACAAAGCAATAGTATAGTTGCTCAAGTTCATCACTGACATTTGACAAACTCATAGATACTGACATTTTGGACTAACTAATTCTTTGTTATCAGGGGTTGTCCTATGCATTATGGGAAGTTAGCTGCACTTGAGGCCTCTACCCAATAGATGCAACCTCTTTCATTGTGGCAATCAAAAATGTCTGCAGGCATTGTCAAATAGCCCACTGAGGATAAAATTATACTCACAACAGAGTCAATAAAGTCACTGTTGTAATGTGGTCCATTTGTACGTAAAATGTGATTTCATTTAAGAAATGAAGTACATATAATGAGGTACAATGGTTAAAATATAAAGTCCTTGTTTATATGGAACTTCTAAAGACTGGAAAAATAAAAAGTTATTACAACAACATGCATTGACTCACATGCTAACACTTACGAGAAGTATTTTATGCATAAGTAATGAATAGCTAAGACTTCCAGCTATGGAGTATTATCACAATTTTATAAATAGGAACACTTACTTTCTCTGATTGCATAGAAGTAGAACAAGGATTAAAATTCTGGATCACTGGCTCCAGAATCTATGTACTTAACCCATACTCAAGAACATAAAACAGACCCTCCACATTCACTGAGGATGTTTGTCGCATTACTGCTTTAGGACATTTGCCTCAAATAAGCAAATTCTTCAGATACCATTTTAGTATTTGATTTTGGAGTCCTTGTGTGGTTCTGTAGTATAACGACTGGACTGCAAACCACAAGGTTAGCAGTTCAAACCCACTAGTCACTTCTCAAAAAAAAAAACCTATACAGGGTTGCTATGAGTTGGAAACGACTGGATGGTGCTTAACAGCAACATTACTGTCAAGGAGCTCTGGTAATGTAGTGGGTTACAAGTTGGGCTGCTAATCGCAAGATCAGCACTTCAAATCTATCAACCACTCCATGGGAGAAAGATGATGCTTTCTGCTGCCATAAAGATTTACTGCCTTGGCAATCCTACATAGGATTGATATGAGTCAAAACTGACTCCGTGGCACATAACCACCACCACCATCAATGTTTACTGTCAGCTGATCATACTGGAGTGGCTTGTGTGTTGCTGTGACACTAGAATTTCTGACACCAGCATTTTAAATACCAGCAGGGTTCTTCTTGGTGGACAGGTTTTAACAGAGCTTCAGACTAAAAGAGACGATGAAGAAAGAGAGGAAGACCACTTCTGAATGGCTAGCTAATGAAAACCATATAAATAGCAGTGAAACACTGTCAGATATAGTGTCATAAAGTGACTCCCTCAGGTTGAAAGGCACTCAAAACACAACTGGGGAAGGGCTGCTTCCTCAAAGTACAGTTGAATATAATGATACGAAATGAAGCAAAGTTCTTGTAACCTTCATTTGTTGATGAAGCACAAGTCAAAGTGAGGAAAAACAATTGTAAACATCAATTAAAAAACAGAAAATGAAATGTGCAAAGTATGAAACTAGGAAAATTGGAAGTTGTCAATAATGAAATGGAACCCATAAAAATCAATACCGTAGGCATGAGTGAGCTGAAATGGACTGGTATTGGCAATTCTAAATCTGACAATCACATAATTTACTGTGCCAGGAACAATGAATTGATAAGGAATGGTGTAGCATTCTTCCTCAAAAATAGCATTTCAAGATCTATCTTTATGTACAATGCAAGCTGTGATAGGATAATATCCCT
>NW_006408711.1:4435039-4440735 GCF_000296735.1 Chrysochloris asiatica
TCCTTGGAAGCCAGGATGGCCAAAGTTCATCTCTCATACTTCGGACATATTGTTAGTAGGGACCAGTCGCTGGAGAAGTATATCATGTTTGGTATGGTGGAGGGTCAGACAAAAAGAGGATTGGCAATGAGATGGATTGGCAAAGTGGTAGCATCAATGGGCTCAAGCGTGGCAACAATAGTGAGGTTGGCCCAGGATTGGGCAGTTTTTCGTTCTGTTGTGCATAGTCAGTCACTATGAGTAGGTTCTGATTCGATGGCATCTAACAACAACAAAGAACAGATCTGATGCATTAGACACTAAAGACCAAAAACTAGAAGAACATTATACATGAAGAAAGCAAGTGGTCATTAAGAAGACAAGAAAGAAAGGACAAAAAAGATGTCAGGAGAGACTCTGAAAAATGCTCTTGAGCATAGAGAAACTAAAGCAACTGGAAAGAATGAGGAAGGGAACAGAAGAGAAAATTTCAAAGGGCAGATTAAGAAGACAAAGTATTATAATGAAAAGTGTAGGCCTGCATTTAGAAAACCAAAATGTAAGAACACGGTCAACATTCCTCACTGAAAGAACTGAAGAGAAAATTCAAGCCTCAACTTTCGATATTGAAGGATCATATGGGCAAAATATTGAATGATGCAGAAAGCATCAAAAGAAAATGGAAGGAATACACAGAGTCACTGTAACAAAAAGAAATGTTTGGTGTTCAACCATTTCAAGAGATAATATATAATCAAGAATTGATGGTACTGAAGAATGAATTCCAAGGTGCACTAAATGCACTGGCAAAAAAACAAGCCTCCAAAAATTGATGAAATGCAAATTGAAATGTTTCAAGAAGTTGATACCATACTGGGGGTGCTAATTCATTTATACCAAAAACTTGGAAACAACTACTTGTTCGGCACTGTAAGATATCCATATTTGTGCCCACTCTAAAGAAAGGTGACCCAATGGAATGTGGAAATCATCTAATAATATCATTAATATCACAGACAAGTAAAATTTTGCTAAGATTATTTAGAAATAGTTATAGAAATGCATCAACAAGGAGCTCCCATAAATTCAAGCCAGATTCAGAAGAAGATGTGGAACTATGGATACCACTGCTGATGTCTGATGGATCTTGGCTAAAAGCAGAAAATGCCAGAAAGATGTCTAGTTGTGCTTTATTAACTACACAAAGGCATTTGTGTGGATCATAGCAAACTATAGATAATATTGCAAATAATGAATATTCCAGAATACTTAATTGTGCTCATAAGGAACCTATACATAGACTGAGATGCAGTTGTTCAGACAGATTAGGGGCATACTGAATTGTATAAAACATGGAAAGATATGTGCCAGGCTTGTATCCTTTCACCATACTTATTAAATATGTATGTTGAGCAAGTAATCTGATAAAGTGGATTATATCAAGAAGAACATGGCATCAGGTTTGGGCAAAGACTCTTTAACAACCTATATAATGCTGTTAACACAACCTTGCTTTCTGGAAGGGAAGAGAACTTGAAATACTTTCTGATGAAGATCAAAGACTGAAACCTTCAGTACGGATTGGTCTTCAATGTAAAGAAAACAAAATTCCTCACAACAGGATCAGTAAATTACCATCATGATAAATGGAGAAACGAGTTAAGATGTCAAAGACTTCATCTTGCTAAGAGTTTGGATTCACAATGAACATTCTTGGAAGCAGACATCAAGAGATCAAATGACATATTGCATTGGGCAAATCTGCTGCAAAAGACCTTTTTAAAGTGTTAAAGAGTGAAGATGTCAGTTTGAGGAATAAGTAGTACCAGAACCAAGTTATTGTATTTTCATTTGTCTCATATGCAAGTTGGACAATCAATATAGAAGAATCGATGCATCTGAATTATGTTGTTGGAGAAGAATATTAACAGTACCATGGACTGCCAGAGGAACAAACAAGTCTGTCTTGGAAGAAATACAGCCAGAATGCTTCTTATAAGCAAGGGTGGTGAGACTTTCTCACTCCTTTTTGGACATAATCTCAGGAGGAATCAGTCCCTGAAGTAGGAAACTATTCTTGGTAACGTGGAGGATTAGCAAAAATGAGGAAGACCACCAACAAAATGGAGTGACACAGTAACAATAATTGTAAAGATGACGCAGGGCCATGCAGTGTTTAATTCTGTTGTGCATAAGGTTGCTACGTGTCAGAACAAACTCAAAGGCATCTAACATCGATCTTTACTAAGAAATATTATGCAATATTTGAAGTATGACGTACTTTAATTAATACAAATTAGCTCATCTGTTAGTAATTCTCTGAAATGTATAAAACTGCTATTCTCATTTTGCTGTTGTTAAGTGCCATCAAGTTGGTTCAGACTCATAAAGACCTTATATTGGGTTTCCAAGAAGCAGCTGGTGGGTTTGAACTGTTGCCTTTGTGGCTTAGGGTTTCCAAGGAACAGCTGGTGCGTTTGAACTGCTGACCTTGTGGTTCACAGTCCAGTGATGATCCTACAGTGCCACTGGAAACCAGAGCACATGAGGTTAGGCAACTTGCCCAGTGTATACAACCAGGATGAAAACTCAGGCACTCTGACACAACAGTTCAAGCTTTAACAACTTAGCTATTGAATGGAACCTTAGCTTTTTTTCATTCTTATACCATCCTCATTCTTAGGTGATTTTCGACCCATAGCACCCCCAAGTGGCAGAGGAGAACCACATGATTGCCTAGACTATAATCTTAACAGTGGCAGACTGCTAGGTTTTTTTCTCCCACGGAGCTGCTGGATGGTGTTATAAGGGAGAAGAGACTCCATCTTCACATATATGTCTTTATTATTTCTTAGACAAGAGTAGAAACAAGACAAAATAAACACAGATAATCCAACTGAGGGTAACCACCAATATGATGCATTATGAATCTTCTAAGTTCTAACTCTATGTCGTGACCTTTTTATAGAGCACAGAGAACAAAAGAATCTCCTTCCACAACCACTACTGAGGGCAGCAATGAGTCACATAAGCAAGCAGGGAGGGGGACTACTGCAGATAGGAAAGCTTTACAAAGGGTTGCCTTTGAGGCTGTCAGAGTATGCTATTACAACCAGCTGACCCTCCAATAAGGGGCATGTCCAGGAAAGTTCCTTAGGAGTTTCTGTTTCTCCTGTGCTGCCTGGAGGAAGTGGCCTAAAAACTACTTTCAAATACATTCTGTTTTTAACTCTAGAACTTTCACTGTCAGAGATGTACAAGGTACTCAACAAGTATATCTTGGGAGAAACACAGCCTGATGTTCCTTGGAAGCAAGAAATGTCCCCCTTTCATTGGATGTGTTCTCAGGAGGAACCAGTCCCTAGAGAAGAACATCATGTTTTCTAGAAAGTCAGTGGAATGCCCTTAACAAGATGAACTGACATAGTGGCTGAAACAAAGGGTTAAAATCAAGGAAAGATTGTGAAGATGGCACAGGACCAGGCAGTGTTTCATTCTGTTGTGCACAGGGTTGCTGTGAGTCAGAATCGACTCAAAGGTACCTATCAACAAGAAGCTTTACAGGAATAGATAAACAGCTTTTCTCCACTGGGTCAGCTGTAGACTTAGAGCCACTGACTGTTTTGGTTAGCAGTTGAGTGCTTAATCTATTGTGCCTCCTTATTAATATAATTGGAGTCCTGATGTGGCGTTGTAGGAAAAGCAGTGGACCACAGGCTGGTTTGAACACTAAGGTCAGTGGTTCACACTCACCAGCCACTCCTCAGAAACCCTGCACAGGGCTGCTATGAGTCAGAACTGACTTGATAGCACTTAACAACAACATTAATATAATAGGATGCCTTAATACTTCCTTTACAATCTTACAAACATTACTCAGTTAACTCAGAAGGGATAAATTGAATATTTATGGGCTATGGACCAAACTGATCCCAAAGCAGGTTTTGTTTGGCCTTCATGAGTTTTTCTCAATTCCTCTTCTTGTATTTGGATTCTGAATGAACATTTCAAACTGAAAAGATCTCACATAAAACCCAGGCTTCCAATATTTCTTGAAGGTGTGAAAAATCTGGCATTACAGGACTCACATTTTCAAATGAAAATAATTAGCTGAGTTAAGTAGCATCTCCCATTTTAGAAAGAGCCAGAAACCTGTAGGCTGCCACATTTCCCTCATCTCCCTATCTTCTCCCAGGCCCTGAGGCCACGAATAGTTGTTTTAACTGCCATGCAGCATTTGATCTGAGTTTGTACAGTTGTTGTTTGTTTTTTCTTTATTTTTTCTAATGTGCGCAGTCTTAATCAGAATCCATTCAATGCCTGTGGTTTCAGTGAGTCTGTTTTGTGCACTAAACATTGTTAACTTATGCCTTAAAGTCATTTGTGTTTTGATTCCCTTTCTTTTCATAGGGAAGTGAACACTGCACTATGTGTAGCATAGTATTGTTGTGAAGTGCCATCGACTCAGTTCTGACTCATAGCGATGCTGTATTGGGTTTCCAAGAAGCAGATAGTGGGTTTGAACCAACAACATTGCAGTTACCAGTCTAGTGCTTATCCTATAGCACCACACCAGGATTCCTATGTGTATGTAGCACACAAGTTGTCATATTAGATGTAGTGAGTTACTTTTTTTTTAAGTTCTTCTCATTAGCAAGACACACCAAACTGAATAGCTTTTTCGGCATGTGGACTTGTTTCGGACTTATCTCCTCTAACATGTAGCCATTAGGAAGTTTCTTTCCCTTATAAGTAAAAATTGGCTGGATACCTATTAGAAGATATATGTTAAAAAAAAAAAAAAAAGTCTCAGAGGTACTATTAAGCATATGATTTTACTGCAGTAAGAAAACCTGCCAACAGTAACAAATTTTATTTTATTTTATTTTTGGTCTCCATGATCAGTACCAGACGCCCTTCAAATATGTCCATTAGTCATCAAATTGCTCAGTCCTGTAAATACTTTCATGGGGAAAATAACAAGAGACATTATTCTTAATTAAATTTCTCAGCTTTGACTAATACAAATGTTACTTCATAACACATGTATCTAAATTCGGTGCTAGCATATTTTACTGTGAGATAAAACAGATCCCTGTGTTCCAAACAGCCTACATGTTTTAGCTCTAAGGACTGCAATAGGAAGTTCTCTAGAGACAAGTGAACTGTACAGGAAAGCATTAACCACTGCTGATGATGTCAGAGAGGCAGCACGGCTCCTTTGAATTCTACTCATTTGCCCATAAGGCATCTTATTTATTTATAAGCTCAGAACGTCACATAGAATTTCGTTTCAGAAGAAGTGCACAAAGGACTTCTACAGCTATCATGTCCTTCCTCCTTTAAACATTCTTGTTGGGTGAGGGGACAGACCCTCAGCCTTGTTTTGCAGAGCCTTTGGGAAAAGATAAGACTGCTCTCGTAGATATTTAGTCTTCTTGTTGTTGTTAAGTGCCGTCAAGTTGGTTCCAACCCATAGCGACCCTGTATAGGGTTTCCAAGGACCAGCAGGTGAGCTTGGATCTCCGACCTTGCGGTTCAAACTGACTTGGCAGCCTAGCACATTAACCCACAGTGCTATACCACCCACAGTCTTCTTGTTGTTGTTGTTAAGTGCCGTGAAGTCGGTTCTGACCCATAGCGACCCTAAACAGGGTTTCCGAGGCTGTAAATCTTTACAGGAGCAGAAAGCCTCATCTTTCTCCCGCAGAGCAGCT
>NW_006408711.1:4440835-4441909 GCF_000296735.1 Chrysochloris asiatica
AGAAAGATGAGGCTTTCTACTCCCGTAAGGATTTACACCCTCGGAAACCCTGTACAGGGTCGCTATGGGTCGGAACCGACTCGACGGCACATAACAACAACAACAACAAGGAAGACCAGTTAATACCACTATTATTCAAATTTACACACCAACCACTAAAGTCAGTGATGATGAAATTGAAGAATTCTACCAACCATTTCAGTCTGAAACTGATCAAACATGAAATCAAGATGCATAGATAATTACTGGTGATTATAATGCAAAAATTGGAAACAAAGAGGAAGAATCAGTAGTTGGAAAACATGGAGCTGGTGACAGAAATGATGCTGGAGATCACAGGATAGAATTTTGTAAGACCAATGACTTGTTCATTGCAAATAACTTTTTTTCAACAACATAAAGGGCAACTACATACATGGATCTCACCAGACAGAATACACAGGAATTAAAGTGACTATATCAGTGGGAAGATATATGGCTCACTATCGTCAACCAAAATAAGACTAGGGGCAGACTGTGGAACAGTCTCATATAGAATTCCAGGCTTAAACAGAAGAAAATTAAACAAGTCCAAGAGAGCCAAAAAACATACTTGAATATATCCCACCTCAATTCAGTGATCATCTAAAGAACAGATTTCCACCACTTGTCTGTCAGTTTATCATACTGTGGCAGCTTGTGAGTTGCTATGATTCTGGAAGCCATGCCACCAGTATTTTAAATACCAGCAGGGTCACCAATGATGGACAGGTTTCAGATAAGCTTCCAGACAAAGAAAGACTAGGAAGAAGGAGTGACGAACTACTTCCGAGTATTTACTCACTGAAAACCTTATGAATAACAGAAAAAAGACTGTCAGATATAGTGCCAGAAAATGAGCCGCTCAGATTGGAAGACACTCAAAATGCAACTGGGGAAGAGCTGCCTCCTCAAAGTAGAGTTGACCATGATGACACGAATGTAGTAAAGCCCATGGGAGAAAAGCCCGCAGGACCTTCATTTGCTGATGGGGCACAACTCAAAAGGAAGAGAAACAGCTCTAAACATCCATTAATAACCATAACACGGAATGTA
>NW_006408711.1:4450769-4477549 GCF_000296735.1 Chrysochloris asiatica
ATTACCAGAGCTTCTTACCCACAGTCTTAGAAACCCTATAATTGGGTCACTATGAGTCAAGATCTATTTGATAAACAGTGGTTTGGTTTGGTTTTTAGTAAAGTAGCGAGCCCTCAGCAGTTTCTATTGTAACTCAGAAAGCAAGTCAGAGGCAGTTTCTACCGTTAACTCAGAAAGTCAGAGACAAGAGTCTAGACTTAGAAGGCAATCGCCACAATACACCACTTCAGGAGTTAATACAGCCCTGGTAGGATAGTGGTTACCAATTGGACTGCTAACCACAAGGTCAGTAGTTCAAATCTACCAGTTGCTCTGTGGGAGAAAAAGATGAGGCTTTCTGCTCCTGTAAAGATAAATAGCCTCAGAAAACTTATACAGGGTTACTATGAGTGGGAAACCCTATACAGGGTCACTATGAGTCAGAACCGACTTGAAGGCACTTCAACACCTTCTACCTCGTCAGTGAATTTTTTTTTCCAGGAACTATTTGAAACTAACATAAAATTCCTGAAAAAATTTCAAATGCCTGTTGTTTTTTCTACTAAAGTGTGAATCCCACTCATTGGGTACTATATAACCCACTGATATAGGACTATTAAGATCTTTTGCATTAACTGTTTTGCAATTATCCTGGTATGGTCATTGCGTAATAGTCCCTTCTGTTTTTAAGGGGCAGTTGGTATAGAATGAAGGAAAGAAAGGGGATACAGATATTTAGGTACAAATATTTCACAGCAGGTACTGGAGTTTGATACTGTGGTACAAACAAGTGGGGTTTGCTTTAACTTCTATTTCTCTTGTAATTGAACAAATCATGTTTTATGAGATGTCATTTTTAATGGGAGATTTTCCCCTCTGTTTGATTTCACATCCTTAGGCACTGTTGTTCCAGAATAATTTTAATATTTATTGTGTTAAAATCTTACAATGACTTCAAAAGCAGGAGCTATTTACTACACATGGCAAGTCTAGCTCAGATTCAGGACATGTACTTACAAAACAAATATTCTTTTCCTTAATAATAATGTACAAGAAATGTCTAGATTATCACGAAACACTATCTTTTGCTTCATGTGCTATTCACATAGAACTGTTTTGTCCCACAGTAGAGTCACATTTTCAAATGATTTTCATATTTTTCATTTCGAATGTTCAAATATTTGCAATAAAATATCCACAAACACACCTTTTTAGCTTAAGAAGTTTTGCTCTTTTCTTTCAGCCTTCCAGTTATATAATTACAGTACCTAGGTGAAATCTATAATCATACAATGCTATTATATAATTGGAAAATTTATGGAAATTTTTCTTAAAGATCATGAAAGAATGTCAAAATATTCTCTCATTTGTATAATTCTGCTCAATTAGGTTTACAACAATCTAGAGAAAATCTACAAAATATATAGCTATGCACTGCACTTTTTTATGTGCCTCACTATACAATTTTAAAGCCATTAACAAAGGAACACAGTTACTTGAAAACATTCTAATGTCTTTTATTTTAGTGTGTAGAAGCTACAGTAAACCTTAGCTGAATCTTAAGAAAACTATTTGAATTTTTAAAATGCAATTCACCATTAAAAGCAGTATAATGTACTTAACTGGCTTATATTAAAATATTTTAATTTGTCATCTATAGTAATATAGTTTTCTTAGATCAGTGTTACCAAATTTCCTATGAAATATCACTGAACAGTTCAATTATTCTTCTAGCAGAGAAAAATCAAAGCTTTCTTATGTTTGTTAGAATTGTTTGATACTGCTATGCAAACAAGTGATTTTTTTCATTGTTACTCAATCGTTTCTTGCTGTCGAGTTTAAGAAATGGTTTATTTTAACAAGGAGCTTACAGAGTATCTTGCCCTTCCCCATTTTGTCCCCAATTTTTAATATTCATTATGAGGCTTCCCACTGTGATCTATAATAAATCCTAGAACTGAAACTGGAAACCAGAAAGAGCAGAGGCCATGATCCTCCAGGTCAGAGAGCGTACCCTGAGGAAGTGAGGTCTAATCATACCCAGTTGATCACATTTGCTATCTTTCTATTATTGAAGTTATATTACATAATAATGGTTTACATCACAACCAAAACTTGAGTTGCTTAGCTACAGAAAACTCTTACGTAGCTTACCTGTGTTTGCCAATCTTAACCAACACAACCAGGCCCACAAGTCAGTATGGACTGGCATACTGGCTCTTATCTTTGAAATATGAAAATCCCTTTTAAAAAATTATAACATATCATGGACCTAGACTGCATAATAATGAAACTATTAATTACTTTAAATAACATTGAATAATTACTGAGTATTTGATAATGGTAGGCAGTGTCTTAAGTACTTTTCATATATTATTTCATTTACTTCTCACAAAAGTCTCATTTAATTCTCATAACAGTATTATCACCACTTTACTTGTAAGGAAATAGAGACATGAAGAGGTGAAAGAACTTGCTTGAGATCACATTTCCAGTAGAGGCAGAACAGGGTGTGAAATGTGGTTTTGGCTTACTTTAGGGTAGAAGCTATTAACTACCAGGCTACCCTTGATAGAGGATATTTACTGAGAAAACATATAAAGACTATTATTGATTCAGTGTTGCTTTTAAATAAATTTATTTTACACCACACATAATTAAAGTCAATAGTATATAAGTGTGAAATATATTATTCATTACACATCACATAATACTTACTTACTGCCAGGAACTCTGGGCCCCACCCCAAATCACCCTCATTCAACAGATTATGGGGGAACAGGTGGAAATCACGGTATAGAGAGTACAGACTCACATTTAAGATCAGAAATTATGGTTCTAAGTCCCAGCTTAGCGATTTATTCTTAAGCAAATCACTTCACATTTCTTAACTTTGGTTCTATCTTACACGAACAGGAGATTTTGATAAATACTGTAATGAAAGGCTACTATAATGAATAAAGACATTGTCTCAGCAAATTCTGACAAGAGTAAAGCACCACAGAAATTTAATTTATTATTATTGTTTCAGGTTCATCTCTATTAGTGGATAAAAAGTCAAACTTGCTGCTATTTTTCTACTGTATACTTTTCTTTCCAAATCTATTTATATTTCATCCTCAAGTATTATTTCAGAACACTAGCACATCTTCAAATGGAAGATACCATAATCTCTGAAGAGGCAGGAAAAATATAGGGCAAAAAAAGCAAACCTAAACATTAAAAATAAAAGTAAAATGTAATACTATCATACATAAAAAATATAACCAAAATTTTAAGCTAAATCTTTTAAAATGTGCTTCACCAATCAGGAATAATAATTTCTGTTTTAAGGGAATTACTAATGTGATTTCAATATTATTAGAAAATATTTATTGGGTACTGGCACTGACAGATACAGTATGTCCTAACTTCAAGTTTGTGTAGCATGACTTAAGAAAAGTTAAAGCAGGCTTGCAGAACCAGCTGCCCAAAGAAATCAGCAAGGGAAGTAAATAGCATGCAATAATATGAAAGAAAGGAGTTAGAGATTGTCTGTGAATGCTTAAACTACAAAATGGCAAGGCTTGCGAGGTGCTTGGGATTTCAGTGAGGCAAGCAGATGTTTATTAAAAGTACTTGCCTATCTCTTTATAGAAGCATTTACAAACAAATCTAACAATGTTGCTGAAGCAGTTTTAGAAATGAAATGTGCCACCTGAGTACTAAATGTAAGATGCTTAATCAAGTTTATTACTATTTTCTTAATTCTATTGAATTTAATATTTATTCCTGTGTAGAGTTATTACGTGAACTATCCTGCTGGAAAATGGTTCTTTTAAAGCTGACTTTAAGAAGCCAATATATATATACAAATTATATTTTCTAAAATGTTATTTCACATTATTATAAGTTGATGTCTTTTCTTACAAATTATGAGGATATCAAGCAGATAAAACATCTCTGCTTTACAAAGATCTAACTCATGACAATATTTCAAATTCTACTGGTAAAACAATGTACACCCATTATAGCAATATACACAGAAAGGCCATGTTATTATATCTTTTGAAATAATACATTCCTAAAGATTTGTTAAAAATAAAAATCAAATTTAAATAAATAAGACACTTAAATGTACTATACACAAAAGTATAAAAAGTTATAAATTTAGTAGTGTTTACATTCATTACTTAAACATAGACTAAGGCCATTGTCAAACTTTCCAAAACTTCCATTGGTAAAATAAAGCTACAAAATAATCATTGATATCCAAAACTGAATGGACTTATGAGAAGCTTTTTTAAAAAATTAACCTTTCACTGTGATTTTCATAGATATTTATGGTTCTGTCTATACATTAAAAATTAATGGTCTGTATATGACCAACCATCTGTCGGTCTGTCAAACTGTGGTGGCTTGGGTGTTGCTGTAATTTAGGAAGGTATGCCTCGGGTATTTTAAATACTAGCAGGGTCACCTATGCTGAACAGGTTACAACTGAACTTCCAGATGAAGAGAGAAAAGGAAGAAGGACAGCGGACTATTTCCAAATATTTAGTCACTAAAAACCTTATGAATATCAGTGGAACACTGTCAGTACCAGAATATTGAATACTGAAACATGATGAAGACCACCAGAATGTTGTCAGATACAATGCTGGAAGCATATGAACAAGAGCCAATTATCCTGAAGGATGAAGTCCAAGGTGCATTGAAGGCATCAGCAAAGACAAGGCACCAGGAATTGATGGAAATCTTTCACAAATGGAAACACAAATGGAAATATTTCAACAAAATGATACATCACTGGAAGCACTCACTCATCTAAACCAAGAAATCTGGAAGACAACTACCTGGCCAACTGACTGGAACAGATCCATATTTGTTCCCATTCCAAAGAGAGATGACCCAATGGAATAGGGAAATCATTGAACAATATCAATAACACATGCAAGTAAAATTCTGCTAAAGATAATACAATAACAGCTGCACCCATACATTGACAGAGAACTTCCAGAGGTTCAAGCAGGAAGAGGACGTGGAATGAGAGATATCGTTGCTGATGTCAGGTGGATCATGGTTGAAAACAAAGAATATCAGAAAGATGTTTACCTATGCTTTATTGACTATGCAAAGGCTTTCATTTCTGTGGATCATGACAAGCTATAAATAACATTGTGGAGAATGAGTATTCCAAAACACTTGTGCTCATGAGCAATCTGTATGTACATGGACAAAGAGGCAATTATTCAAACAGAACAAGGAACCACCAAATGGTTTAAAATTAGGATCGTTATGTGACAGGGTTGCATTCTGTCACCATAATTATTCAATCTATATGCTGAGCAGATAGTCCAAGAAGCTGGATTATATGAAGCAAAACATGACATCAGGATTGGAGGAAGACTCATTAACAACCTACGATATGCAGATGATACAACCTTGCTTGCTGAAATGCTTAAAATGCTTACTGATGAAGACCAAAGATCAGAGCCTTTAGTATGGGTTGCACCTCAATGTAAAAAAAAAACTATACAAAAGTCCTCACCAGTGGACCAATAAATAACATCATGTAAATGGAGAAAAGATTGAAGTTGACAGACTTCATTTTGCTCAGATCGACCATCAACACTCATGGAGGCAGCAGTCAAGAAATCAAACGATGTATTGCATTAGGCAAATGTGCTGCACAAGAACTCTTTAAAGTGCTGAAGAGCAAAGCTGTCAGTTTGAGGACTAAGGTGCGCCTGACCCAATCCACGGTATTTTCAATATCTTCATATGTATGTGAAAGTTGGACAGTGAATAAAGAAGACCAAAGAAGAATTGATGCATTTGAGTAACTGTGTTGGAGGAGAATATTGAAAGTATCATGGACTGCCACTAAAGTACAAACCAATCTGTGTTGGGAGGAAGTACAGCCAGAGTGCTCCTTGGAAGCCAAGATGGCCAGACTTCATCTCTCATGCTTCAGACTTTGCCAGGAGGGACCAGTCACTGGAGAAGGATATCATGTTTAGTAATGTGGAAGATAGAAGAAAGAAGGAAGACCCACAAGGAGATGGATTGGCACAGTAGTAGTAGTAATGGACTTAAACGTAGCAATGATTGTTAGGTTGGTGCAGGACCAAGCAGTGTTTCAATCTGTTGTGCATAGGGAAGCTGTGAGTCAGTACTGACTCGATGGCTCCTAAAAACAACAACAAATATGACCAACCTGATCATTTCCATCATCATAATTTGTGTTGCAATGACTGCATTGTTGATTATGTGATGACTACCTATTGCCTTCCCAGACTGGTCATGCCAAATCTACCTCTAGGGAAATATGACAATCTTGTATTAATTACTGCTTTATTTACATGGTGGAATTGGTGTCCCATTTTCATATCATCATCTATACTTAAACTGTTACAAAGATAAATTAAATGCCACTAAGATGAATGAATGAAATTATTAAATAGGTAGAGTGGGAAAATATATTTTAAAATATTATATGATCAATAAAACAAGGCCCAAAAATGGTAAATATCCTTCCTTCATAAAAAATAACACAACACTAATACACACTGCCCTTCTCTTAAAACTCAAAACTACAGTCATTTTAGAATATTAAAATAATAGTACAATGGTGTCAATTGTGTCATTTTGATTTAGTCATATTAAAATTTTCAGATGGCTTAATTTATTTATTATTCCTGGAATTTTGTCATTATTTTATTATATTTAAAAAATATATTAAAATTTTACTTGTTCTCAAAGAGGTCAACATCTTTTAACAGTCAAAGTTTATCTTAACCATATGCTAATTTTAATATCAGAAAAATGAATAGATTATGAAATATTCATTACTTTTCTAAAAGGGAATACAGTTAATGATATATTTTCCTTGCATTTTGTTATTTAAATCACTACTAATATTACATTGTAATGAGATAAAGGTTCATTAAGATTAAGGCATTCTTTGTTATGCTAAAACAGAATACACTAGATGGGAAATTCTTTATTGAGCTACAATGATCCTCCATGGATACAGCAAATGAGAAATCATTAAAATATTTAAGTTTAATTATACACGTTCTAATACATAACATATATGCACACAATCTGATAATTTCACCTATACTCCTGAAGTCTGTATTTGAAATTTTCTCTTCATAAGAAAGTGAATTTTAATAAAATTATAAAAATTTCTAAGGAGATGCAATCAACTCACATCAACATAAAATAGTACTTTTCAAACTAATTGGCAATTATACCTGATAGTAAAGCAGGGTTCTTACACATTTAATCTCCAGTTCTCCCAATTCTATGTCCCTTCTGTTCCACAAATATCCACTATAATAGTCTACCTTTTGCTTTCCTAAAATAAGTTTCCATTTCCTTCAAATGTATTCCACAATATTTTTCTTTTTTCTAATTTGAGACCTAAGAGTCATCAAGTGGCTATTACAGTACTTCTGCCTCTACATTTCTGCTCTTTATTTTTTACATCAAAATTTCCCAAGAGTCTAATTTTTACAGAGCACTGTATTTGCCGTAGGATACATGGTGGTGTAGTGAGTTAAGCATTTGGGCTGCTAGCCACAAGATTAGTGGTTCAAACTCACTAGCTATTCAGCAAGAGAAAGAAGTTGTCTGAGCCCACAAAGATTTCATAGGCTCGGAAATACTACAGAGCAGTTCTACTCTGTCCTTAGGGGTTGCTGTAAGAGAGATATAACTGAGTTTTCCACACCTATGTGACTTGTATAGGGAGGCTACTTTAACACCTCAAAACGAAGTTTTTGCAGTGTCAGCAATGTGGGCAGAGATGTGGTAATGTGCATTGTCCTATAAGATCACATTGTCTTTAGATAGCAGTTCTCTGCATTTAAACCCTAGTTTAGGCTTCAGCTCTTCAGTGAGCATCTCACTGTAATGAGCACTGTTGATTGTTGAGCTTTTTTCCTGACAGTGTGCCAATACTGCCCTTCAGAGTTTTAAAAAAAATGTAAACATCAATTTTCCAGCTGATGGTTTACTTTTGAACTTTTACTTGGTCGTCAATTGAGGATGTTTCCATTCCGTACTCAGTCGTTTACTGTCAGGTTCATACTGATAAATCCGTATCTCATCATCAGTAATGGTTTTTTTAAAGAAACTTTTACCTTCCTTTGAGTACCAGTCCAACTTTTATTTGCACATGTTCAAACGCTTCTGTATAAAAGTCCATAAGGACTTTTGTGAGTTGTTTTGGTTCCCATCTTGAACAAGCTTTTCAAAACCCAAGTCTCTCGTGGATTATTTCATAGGCAGAGCCATGACTGATTTACAAATGATTTACCACATAATCCACTATCACTCAACTATTCAACAAAATAATTTCATGTGCCCACTCAATGTTGTCATTAGCCATGGACCTGGATGGGCATTTTAATATAACAGGAGTGTGGATAATTTTTGACTCATCTTTGTATATAAAGATTTAGAGACAAAATAAATTTCTAAAAGTGAGTTTTTAAATCAAAGTAGTAGATACACATGCTTGAAAGAGAAAACTTTAAAAAACTTACAATGAAAGCAAATCCTGTGCCCAACTATCCCAAGTCCTGCTCCTCAGATGTAATTCTCTGACACAGTTTCAGCTGACTATTCTGGCACTATTTAAGCACTTGTTGTTAACCGAAAAGTCATTCATTATTATTTTTTGTTTTTGTTTTTGAAACCCACCACCTGCTCCACAGTAGAAAGATATGGCAGTTTGTTTAATAAAGATTTTCAGCCTTAGAAAACATAAGAGGAGTTCTAACGTTCTACATGGTTGGTATGTGTTAGAATCTACTTGATGGTAATTGGTTTACTCTGATATTTGCCTTCACTTTCCCAAACATGCTCATGTTCTGATTTTTCAACTCATGGTGCTAGTAATCATCTGCTAAATTCTTATTTCCTTGATAGATGAGAAAATAAGTCTCTTGCCCTTCTGCCATCTTTCCAATAAACATATTTCACATTTTTTTTTGTTTAAATCAATAGTTACATTGTTAAGGCTATAAGAGGATTGCTCTCCACTAAGGCAGCTAATATTCTATGATTATTACTATTCTTGTACACTGAACTTTTACTGAAGTTCATGGTTTTTGAACCATGTCTAAAATGTTGTTATTTTAGCTTCACTTTTGATTATTTGACTGCATAAGAAATTATATAACAATTATTTCCTCTTAGAATGTTAATGTAATCACTCTATCTTCTCACTATTGTTGAGAAGTCAGGTAACATTCTGTTTCTTCATAATTTATTTGTAATCTGTGTGCAGATAGAGTGCCCTACAAAAATTATACTTTGGTAATCAACCACATAAATAAAACAAAGAAACGAACCACATGATCACATCCATGGATTCAGAAAAGGCTTTTGACAAAATCTAACATCCAATCCTGATAAAACCATGCAACAAAATAGGAATTGAAGGGAAATTTCTCAATATAATTAAGAGCATATATAGAAAACCAACAGCCAACATCACTCTCAATGGTGAGAAACTGAAAGCCATGTCTGAAAGAAACCAGACAAGGCTGCCCTTCGTCACCGCTCCTATTCAACATCGTGCTGGAAAACTTAGCCAGAGTTATAAGGCAAGATATGGAAATTAAAGACATCCAAATCGGCAAAGAGGGAGTACTGGTGTGGCGCGTGGCTTAAATGCGCCAGACTGCAAAGCAGGTTGAACTGCAAGGACAGCAGCTCAAGCTTATCAGCTGCTCCTAGGAAATCCAATACACGGTCGCTATGGGTTGGAACCGACTTGACGGCACTTAACAACAACAAATTGGCAAAGAGGAAGCAAAATTCTCTGCTTGCAGACGATTGATCCTACACATAGAAAACCCCAAAGACTGAGCAAAGAAACTACTTGAACTAATTAGAAGATTCAGCAAAGTGGCAGGGTACAAGATCAACATACAAAAATCACTCAGATCCCTCAACACTAACAATGACAGAGCTGAAAAGGAAATTCGGAAAGCAAGGCCATTTACAATAGCTTCCCAAAGGATGAAATATTTAGGAATAAATCTAACAAGAGAAACAAAAGACATATACAAAGAAAACTACAAAACACTACTACAAGAGACTTATAAAAATTGAAGAATATTTCATGTTCCTTGATAGGAAGACTTAGCATTGTGAAAATGTCAATACTACCCAACACAATCTACACATACAATGCAATCCCAATCTAGATTCCAATTCTTTAAAGGGATGGAAAAAATGATTACAAACTTTATATGAAAAGGAAAGAGAACCCAAATAAGCAAAGCACGCTTAATACGAAGAACAAAACTGGAGGCCTCTCCAGAGACAATGGCGTGGAGAGAAGGAGGGCTGGGGACTCTAGACTCAGGGAGGGAGTGGGGCTGTGTGCTTAAGGCCAGCGGGGACAGACATGTGGGGTGTACCCTTTGGTTGTTTGATGATGCATTCAGGGGCTTGTAATCATTGCAATGAAATGAAATACGATAGGATGAATGTAGAGAGATAATGTTGTCCCATGTAAACTATCACATAATTCACAATAAAAACTTTAAAAAAAAAAAGATCGCTACTAGTCAGAACTGGCTAAACAGCACTTGACAACAGTGACCCATTCCCTTGGTGGGAGTTACAAAGACTATGTCCTTTTGCCCAGTGTTTGTTATTTCCTTCTTAGTCTATAACAATAGCCTTAGTGTGACTTTCAAATTAGATGCTGAACAATTCATAAATTGCTAAAAACAACAACAAAAATTGGAGGCCTCTCACTGCCTGATTTCAAAATTTAATACATGGCTACAGTGGTCAAAATAGCCTGGTACTGGTACAAGGAAAGATACATAGATCAATGGAACAGAATTAAGAATCCAAAAATTAACCTAGCCACATACAGCCAACTGATCTTTGACAAAGGGCCAAAGTACACTGAATGGGTAAGACATCGTCTCTTCAACAGATGGTACTGGCAGAACTGGAAATAGATATGCAAAAGATTGAATCAAGACCTTTAATTCACACCACATACAAAATCCAACTCATCATGGATTAAAAACCTAAATGTGAGTCCCAGAATTATAAAGGTCATCAATGAAAGAATAGGGACAAATTTAATTTAAGAGCTCTAATACAGGACACACAGAGACTACCAAACATTGCGAGAATTACACAAACAAAGGAAGACAAAACAGATGATTGGGACATAATAAAATTAAAAACATATGTGCATCAAAAGATTTCACCAAAAGAGTAAAAATGGAGCCCACAAAATGGGCCATGTAGTAAATTTTAACATCAGGAAGAGACAGGCCTCCAACTTTGTTCTTCTTATTAAGCAGTGTTTTGTTTATTTGGGGTCTCTTTCCTTTCCACATTAAGTTTGTAATAGCTTTTTCCATCTCTTTAAAGAATTTCGGTGGAATCTGGATTGGGATTGCATTTTATCTGTAGATTGCTTGGGTAGTATTGACATTTTCACAATGTTATGTCTTCTTGTCCAGGGACATTGTATATTCTTCCACTTTTGTAAATCTCTTTTGGTTGCTTGTAATAGTGTTTTCTAGTTTTCTTCATATATGTCTTTTGTTCCTCTGGTTAGATTTATTCCTAAATATTTCATCCTTTGGGCAGCTATTATAAATGGTATTGCTTTTCTAATTTCCTTTACAAGGCTGTCACTGTTACTATAGAGCTATCTGACTGATATTTGTATGTTGATCTTGTACCCAGCTACTTTGTTGAATCTTCCTATGGAGTTCTCTTATTATTATTATTATTATTATTATTATTATTGCTCAGTCTTTGGGGTTTTCTATGTTATAGAATCATATCATCTGCAAATAGAGAGAGTTTTGCTTTCTCTTTGCCAATTTGGATGCCTTTAATTCCCCCATCTTGCCTTATAGCTCTGGCTAAGTTTTCCAACACAGTAATGAATACAAGCGGTGATAAAGAGCATCTTTGTATGGTTCCTGTTCACAAAGCGAAGGCTTTCAGTTTCTCTCCATTGAGAGTGATGTTGGCTGTTGGTTTTCTACATATGCTTTTAATTATGTTGAGGAATTTTCCTTTAATTCCTCCTTTGTTGAGTGTTTTTTTAATCAGGAATGGATGTTGGATTTTGTCAAATGCCTTTTCTGTATCCATCGTTATAATCATGTAGCTCTTTTCTTGTTTCTTATTTATATAGTGGATTACATTAATTGTTTTTCTAAAGTTAAACCATCCTTGCATCCCTGATCCCTGATAAGAATCCCATTTGATCATGATGTATTATCTTTCTGATGTGCTGCTGGATTCTGTTGGCTAGGATTTTGTTGAGAATTTTTGCATCTATGTTCATGAGGGCCATTGGTCTATAATTTTCTTTCTCAGTGATGTCCTTCCCTGGTTTTGGTATGAGGGTTATGCTTGCTTCATAAAATATATTAGGATGTTTTCCACCCTCTTCTATATTCTGGAATAATTTGAGTAAAACTGGTGACAGCTCTTCCCTGAATGTTTGGTAAAACTCACTAGTGAAGCCATCTGGACCTGGACTTTTTTTGGTTGGAAGTTTTTGAAGACCTGGTCCATTTCTTCCTTTGTTAAAGGTCTGTTCAAGTTTTCTACTTCACTTTGTGTAAGTTTAAGAAGGTCATGCTTTTCTAAAAATGTATCCATCTCCTCTAGGTTTTCAAACTTATTGGAGTACAACTCTTCATAATAATCTGTTACTATCCTTTTTATTTCTATTGGTTCTGTGGTGACATCATCCATGTGGTTTCTTATATGTGTTATTTGTGTCTTCTCCCTCTTTTGTTAGGTTTGCCAATGATTTGTCGATTTTATTAATTCTTTCAAAGAACCAGCTTCTTGTCCTATTGATTCTTTCTATAGTTTTTCCATTTTCTATCTCATTTATTTCTGCTCTAAGCTTTATTATTTCCTGTCTTCTGTTGACTGCTGGTCTCTTTCTACTTGTTGGAAATGGAGTACAACTTTCATAATATTCTGTTATTATCCTTTTTATTTTCATTGGTTCTGTTGTGAATCACCCATGTGGTTTCTTATGCATGTTACTTATGTCTTCTCCTTCATTTTTTTTGTTAGGTGTATTATATTTTTATAAATTATACATTGTTTTATAAGTTTAATTTCCATTATATTTACATTGTTGTTGTTAAGTGCCATCAAGTTGGTTCTGACCCATAGGTGACCACAGGGTTTCTGTGGGGTAGCTGGTGAGCTTGAACTGATGACCTTGCGGTTCAACCTGACTTTGGAATCCAACGCATTAATCCACAGCACCACACTAGGACATTATATGATAGCTATTTTCAAATTACCCATTTACTGCCATTGAGTTCCGTCTGACTCATAGTGACTTTACAGAACAGAGTGTAACTACTCCATAGGTTTCCAATACTGTAAATCTTCACAGGAGCACATAGCCTCATCTTTCTTACACAGAGTGTCTGATGGATTTGAACAGCTGACTTTGTGGTTAGAAGCTCAATGCTCAACCTGCTGTACTACCAGTGTTCCTTTTTACAAACTAGACACACTCAAATTTCTGTAACAACTTTAATATTTCTCAATAAGACATGTGTTTAAGGACTCAGGAATTTTAGGACAAAAATAGCACGGTTGTTATGTGCTATCAAGTCAGTACAGACTCATACTGACTCTATGTACAACAGAATGAGATATTGCTTGGTCCTACACCATTCTCACAATCACCATTTTGAGCCCATTGCTGCTGCCACTGTGCCAGTCCATCCCATTGGGAGTCATCCTCTTCTTCACTGACCCTCCATTTTACCAAGCATGATGTCCTTCTCCAGGGTCTGGTCCCTCCTGATAACATATATGAAGTATGAGAAATGAAGCCTCACCATCCTGGCTTCTAAGAAACATTGCTGCTGCACTTCTCCCAATACAGACTTGTAATATGCTTCTCTAACACCATAATTCAAATGCATCGATTCTTCTACGGGCTTCCTTACTGATTATGCAACTTTCACATGCATATAAGGCAACTGGAAATACCATGACTTGGGTCAGGTACACCTTAGTCCTCAAACTGGCATCTTTTCTCTTGAACACCTTAACACTCTTGTGCAGCAGACTTAATGTAATGCATTTTTTTGTTTCTTGATTGCTGCTTCCATGAAAGTTGATTGTGGATTCAAGCAAAATGAAGTCTTTGACAACTTCAATCTTTTCATCATGCATCATGATATTATTTAGTGTCCAATTGTGAAGATCTTTTTGTTTTACTTATATTTTGTTTTCTTTAAATTCTTTGGTCTTCATCAGCATTTAAAGGCCTGTTCACTTTCAGCAAGTGAGGTTGTATCGTCTGCATTTTATGGGTTGTTCATGAATCTTCCTCAGATTCTAGGGTTATTAGCTCGACATACAGATTAAATTAGTATGGTGAAAGGATAAAACCCTAGTGTACATTGTTCCTGATTTTTAACCATTCATTGTTGTTGTTAAGTACCACCGAGTTGGTTCCAATTCATAACGACACAGTATAGTAATTCCGAGGAATGGCTGGTGTGCTTGAACCACCGATCTTGTGGTGCAAAGCAACTTTACAATATAGTGTATTAACCCATAACTACACACCAGGACTCCAAACCATTCATTAGATGAAGTAAAATTTTATAAATTGGCATGTAAAAAGAAAAATGCTAAAATCATGGATTTTTGTTAGGTGCATTCACAGTTTAATTTATAAAAATTTGCATAATTTTATAAATTAAACTGAATGGCACTCAAAAATCTACAATTTTGCAAAATTTATAAATTAAACTAAATGGCACTCAAAAATCCACAATTTCAACACTTTTCTTTTTTTTCTCTTTGCTACATGCCAAACAAACAAGAAAATCAGGAAGTATGAAGAAATACCTCTCATTTATCAATAAAAATTTACAGTTAAGTATTCGATATTTATCTTTCTTTGGAAAAAACAGCCAAATGAAGTAAAGCAGACAATATAGTAAAACAATGTTAAAATACAGCAGCATTTTTGTTGTTGGTATTTCAAGATAGCTTTTGTAGCTGAAATATCAGTAAACTTCCACTACTTTATGACCTTATACATGAAATGCCTTTATACATGGAAGAAAGGCTAATTTGTATTTAATTGTGCCACCTTACATGCAAAGGTATAACTGAATATTTCAAAGTAAAGCAAATGTTTTACAATTAATGAAGCATTCTGGCAAGACTGCACCACACATTATCTCCTGCTTAATTTCTTACCTAATTCCATTGAAACTATAGGAAATATTTAGTTTTAAATGTACACTTTAGCCATTTGATCAGGGTTACAGTGGGAGCCCTAACTAAACAGAATAAAATAAGACTCTATTTTGATGAAATTATTACTTAATTGAGCAGATGTAAAGACGTAAATGGATTCCTGATGTGGTACTGTAGGATCGGAACAGGACTTTTAATCACTAGGTTGGTGGTTCCAACCTACCAGCTGCTCGTTGGAAAACCTATACAGGGCAGCTATGAGTCAGAATTGACTTGACGGCAGTTAACAACAACAACAAAGAGATAAATATGGAGTCCTGGTATGGTGTTTTAGGATCAGCACTGGACTGCTAACCCCAAGGTCGGCAGTTCAAACTCACCAGCTGCTCCTGAGAAACCCCACATAGGGTTGCTATGAGTTGTGACCTACTTGATGGTACTTAAAAATCACAATGAGATAAATTATTCAAATTCCTTTAGATTTAGTAATAGGATAGACTCAAGTATTCTATAATGGTGAACAAAGAACATTCATGAATCTGCTCTTGAAACAAGCTAATTCAAGTCTATGTATCGTGTCCAGGTTTGTTCCGATACTGAATTTTCCAGCATTCACTTTAAGTATTGAAAGAAGAAAACAAAATTTATTCTTGCCTTCTTTGCTTCATAATAATTATGTAAGGATAAAAGTAAACAATGATCATGATTGGATTATTTTACATTTACTCTGCATATTTTACTTTAAAATACTTTGTACCATAACGATCAAACAGGAAGAGAGGGACTGCTATAAAAAAACTTCTATTCTCTAGCATCAATCCTAGATAGAATACAAAAATCTGGTCTGTGTCACCTATGAGCAAATTGTTGTTAAGTACTTTTGAGCTGGTACTGATGCATAGCGGCCATGTATAGGGTTTATGAGAAATGATCTTGTGGTTAGTAGTCTACTGCTTATCATACCAAGCAAACTAGGAACATGAAAATATCTTTAAGCCTGCTTAGACTAAGAAAAGCCATAGCTTGCTTGACCCAAGAATCCTCTTACTATAGGATCTGTGAAGCTTAAAAAAAACCTATCAATGCCTAAGTCCCAACCTAGTCAATCAAAACCTCTGGAGACAGGGACAAGGCTATGTGTTTTTAAAAGGTTTCTCAGTGTGAAACTCTGCTCAGAGGTCAATGCTGTTCTCACTGGGGTCTATCTGCTCAGATCTAGGTAAACCAGGACACTAGCAGCACTAGGCAGATTTTTTCAGCAGTCTTTGAGAATCAGGCCACCTTTGGGTTTTACTCAATCTCACTCATAACACAGAGTCGCTCGAACTCTAGAATCACTCTGGGAACTTAAAATGAAAATTTTAGGACCCACATTTACTGATTCAGATTTAGCAGTTTTGGGCAGGGCACTCAAACAGTTGGCCTTAGATGATTTTGATGGAGATGGGATAAGTATCATCTTTGAAAATGATGTATTCGAAACTTGACTCACTCTTCAAGAGGCAGAGTATCCCAGGGGTTTCAATAATTTCTATTTGATTCATAATAATTTCTCCTACTGTTGAAAGTCCTCAATTTCTCCAGGGCCATTTGGAACCAAACATGCCTATTATTCCCATGAACCTCTCTCTGCCTGCCCTTCTTTGCTGAGTCTTCACTTTCTTGGGTCCACCAGATCTAAAATGGTTAGTAAAATTTTTCATACTGAGGAACAACTCCACTTATATGGCAGCTAGGTGAAAATAAAAATTTTAGTAAGTTAACATAAGGACATATAGTGGAGTTCTGATGTCTGAAGGAAATATGATATAGCAAAAGAGTCTCCTTATCCTCTTTCAGCATTGCTAGATTTTAGCCGACATTGAAACAGAGAATTAGGGAAATGAGGGAAAGTTCATGGGATGGCCCCATGAACACACAGTAAAAGCATTTCTGTTCTCACAGATCTCTACTTAGTTCAGACCACAGAACATTCAGGGAGGAAACAGTTTCCTCATTTCTAAAGCATAAGGAACCAGTGATAAGTGATGCCTTTACAAAGTGCTTATTTGTTTCCTGGCAAGAGCAGAGACTTCATAGGAGCCAAAGAAAACAGGAGGTGTAAGGAAGTTCACCACCTTGTAGAATTCTGAAAACGCCACTATTTGTTTTGCATTTTTTAATTCACATTCCATACAATTTTTGTTCCCCAGAAGACAGGAATCTGTTCTATTAGCTGAACGACAATGAGGAAAGCTTGGGCATTTGTCCAACCCTTTCACATATTAATGGGGGGAAAAAAAAAAGCACAAAAAAACTATAAATCCAAATATATGTTATATAGAAGGGATAGACAATTGGCAAAGGGTAGGTTAACTGGAAGGTAAACTGAACACAATAATTTGTTTTCTGGAAAATAGTGTATACAATAATGTTTTTTAAAAAAATAAAAATGTGTTCAAATTTCCATCTATAACCTGGAGCTATTTTAAGGTGAAGAAAATTGTTTCCTCAACTAAATAACTGAAAATATAACTATAAGCAGATTTTTCATTCGTAAAAGTGCTAAACGTCTTTAGTGTAACCTGTATACCACTGGTAAGATACACAACAGTAGTAATTTTCATCAAAGCTTACTAAGATAACTCTGAGCTTTGAGAATCTGTGAAGAAGTCACACATTTGTGTTCAAGAACAATGCTTCCAAACTATAATAATAGCCTCCCTCTACCTATTTTAAGTTCCTGCTGTTAGCTATTACAAGGCCCAGTTTTCTTGACTATTTCTGCTACCACAACACTCCAACAAGAAGTTGGCTTTTATCTAACGGTACTATTCCAACATATTTATACATGTTTTTGAAATACTACCAATGTAAAGTACACAAAGAAGATCTCCAGCAAACAAAAAAGAAATAGCTCTAGAGTAAACGTGTCAGTACAATAATTAACACTATAATCTTTCTAGTAGTCAACTGGTTGTTGGCTGTGAGTGACTAATTCAATTACGTGCTAGATGAAACTGAATTCTAGGTGGTACTTGCTGATTCTTATCCTCCCCTTCTCCTTTCTTTGTAAATGCCTATCATGCAAATATACGCATGTACACAATGCGGATCTGTTCAACTTATTGCATTCCATGTTTCATGACTACCAGTCACCACAAAGTACTTCAAATACGGGCCCTGGTTCACACAAAGGAAGCGCATATGTCTGATCAGCCTCTGATCAATCAATCACCACTTCTAGAAAAATAAATTGTACACGTTCACTGACTATGCCTCAACAATTATCAACTTAGTATACAGCATGCAACATCAACATACCGCACCAA
Organism: Chrysochloris asiatica; assembly: GCF_000296735.1. Taxonomy (NCBI): domain Eukaryota; kingdom Metazoa; phylum Chordata; class Mammalia; order Afrosoricida; family Chrysochloridae; genus Chrysochloris; species Chrysochloris asiatica. Next base: position 4,469,312 of record NW_006408711.1, read on the forward strand.
CTTTATTTAAAGCCCCTTCCTACTACAGACTATGACTTTGATTCTGTGGTTCCAGACAAATTGTTAAAGCCCTATATCTTTTATGTCAATAATGATTATTAACATATATGCAAATCAGACATCAAGGTTGGCTGAATTTATATGATTGTACAGTGATTCTCATTTCTTGAGCACTGACTATATGGTGGTGCTATATATCTGTTTCCTGCTATACTGCTATATTCCTGGTATAAAAAACAATGTCTGACAACTAGCAGGTGCTCAGAAGTATTTTTTTGAATGAATTAATTACTTTACCATTTCACAACAACCTATGTTGTTGTTGTTAAACGCTGTTGAGTCAGTTCCAACTCATAGAGATCCTGTATAGGGTTTCCAAAGAGTGTCTGGTGAGCTTGAGCTGCCAACCTTGTGGTTCAAACCAACCTTGCAGTCAAGCACAGTAGCCCAGAGAGCCATACCAGGATTCCAACAAGCTATGAGTTGGGTTTTATTATTACACTTAGAGAAAACTGATGTACATAGAGCTTAATGAATATTTTCCAGAGTACACAACTATTAAATGAAACAACTAAGATTTGAAACCAAGTTTTCTATGACAAAGTTCTATAAGTCAACAGATCTTGACAACTAAACCACCACAAACTGAGATTATCAATTGGCCAATGCATGGAACTGCCCTCTTCTCCTTCCCAAGGAAGCAAGTTATTTTTCCTCTTCCTCAGAACTACCAGGATACTTTATTTATTTTTAAATATTTTATTGTGAATTGAGTGAAAGTTTACAGTACAGATCATCATTGCCATCTATTCTGTTCTGACTAATTGCCACGCTGTATATGGTTTCCAAGGTGTGGTTTGTGGGTTTGAACTGTCCACCTTGTGGTTAGCAGTCCAGTACCTATCATACAGCACCGCACCACAGTTCATCAGTTCTATTAGAATTTTATTTCTGGGTTTTGAGGCTCTTTCCTTGGGAACAAAGATATTTCTTATGGTTATGTCCTCTTGTTCAATTGAACCTTTAATCAAGATCTAATGACCTTAGTTCCTTACTGTGGTTTTTGCTTTAAAGGCTATTTTATCACAGATGAATTACTGCCACATCTGCTTGCTTTTTTATTGCTGTTTTGTTGTTGTTGTTATTAAGTGACGTCAAGTTGGTTCCAACTCAGCGACCCTGTTTAGGGTTTTTAGAGGCTTTAAATCTTTGCAGGAATAGAAAGCCTCATCTTTCTCCCACAGAGAAATGATCAAATTGCAGTACTTTACAGCTAGCTTTTTTTCTCTCATCTTACTAGAATGCTGAGCGCACTATCAGTATCACTAATGTGGCAATTACATACGTGGCAAGTTGGCTACTCACCAGCTTCCATTGATAGCAGTGGAGCCCACCTCAACCATTTTTTAAGATATTCATGTTCACCTTGGCAACTCTCCTAGAGTCTTTTCTGGCAAGTCGCAGGTGGCCTTTTTTTCTCTTTTCAAAATGAAACGCCTTCCAAAGAAAACAATGGAGCTCATAGCTAGCCTCAAACCATTATGAAAGTTATATTTTCCACACCCTGACTCATGTTGTTTAGTACTTAAGAAGTTCCTGTGAACCACACTGATCACAGAAGAAAGAAACTGCTGGTTCTGGAAGCAGGATGATACAGTCTTCAAATACATACATTCAGTAATGTCTGTCTTATGAAAACAAGTCTGGAAGAGGTAAAAGGATGATGTATTCACTCATTTCCTTGCAAATACTACCCTTGATTCCATTTAAACTTTCAAACCCTGGCAGAGTAGTTTCAGTGGTGAGGTTCCTCAGAATGCTCATGGTTCAGTGTCTCTGGGAAAAGTTACGTCACTACTGAAGGACCCTTCATCAAGCCAAGTCAAACTGGTTGGCCCATAGTGGTCCTTCAAATTTACTAGAAAGGAAGTGACACTTCCTCACCCCAGTAAGCAGGTGGGCTGAACACTGGTCCTCACAACCAGCAGCTCACACCTCCACACAGGACGACCAGGTCACCTACTCCTTCACTAGTAGGGCCACCTCCTTCATATCTATCCAGTGGGAAGCGTAAGTATCCAGGATTGAGGAAGTGCTCATCACCTCCTCCAGAGGAGAATACCAAAATGAACCTGCCTAGAACTACCACTAGCTTTGGTAGGAGTGAAGCAAGAATGGCAGCCACCTTAGCTTATTATATTTTTCCCCATCTTTAGTTTTTTATTCTACTATTGTTTCTCTGTGCAAAGTATATCTTTTGTAGACACCATATTGAAGGATCTTGTTTTCTTATTTTTCTCTTCTGTAGCTCTGTTTTCCTTCCTCTTTTGCCTTTTTAGTTATGACATTATTTTTTCCAGTTGCTTGTTTTTATTTATTTTTTCTCCTTTCATTGTTGGCTCCTTGTTTATTTATTCTGTTTTGGCTTCTGGTATGTGCATGTATGTAGGGTGTGGTGGGCTCAGATATTTCCCTCCCAAAAGGAAACAGCAACCATGCCTATACAGCTCACCCACTGAGCAAGAGCCAATAACAGTTCCTAAACCACTTGATCAATGATAGACAGCAGTCAGCACCAGCCAATAATAAACTGAGGTGCACAAACAGGAGAGAACAAGGCACATGCTTTCATTCTTTAACTACAACCACAGGAGACACGAGAGCCTAGGAGCCCAAAAACATGCAATCATCAATTAAAAGCAAATATGACAACACCACAATATCTCGGAGACGACAACAACTGTAGCTTACACAAAGAAAAAAGAGAAAATGGCTCAAACATGTGACCAAGAAGCAAAGACAGAAAATGTTTCCAAGGGAAAAAGGCAATGGTACTAACTGAAAAAGAATTCAAAAGAATGATATAAGACATTTGGAAGATAGCTACTTGGCCAATTGACTGTAAGAGAACCATATTTGTGACCCATTCCAAAGACGGGTGACCCAGCAGAATGCTGTTATCTTCAGGCGTTAATCATATTACATGATAATAAAATTTTGCTAAATGGCTGCAATGTTACAGTGAAAGGGAACTGCCAGAGGTTCAAGCCAGATTCAGACAAGGATGTGAAATGTGGCATATCACTGAGGTCAGATGGATCTTAGTTGCAAGCAGTAAATACCAGAAAGACATTTGTTGTTGTTGTTTTTAAGTGCCACTGAGTGAGTTTTGACTTACAGAGACCCTGTACAGGGTTTCTGAGTAGTGGCTGGTGAGTTTTTAATCATTGACCTTGTACTTCAAACCAACATCAAGGTCAATACTTATCCTACAGCATCACACCAGGACCTGTGAATGGTTTAAAATTAATAAAGGTGTGAGCCTGTGTTGCATTCTTTCATCTTAATTATTCAGTTTGTAGACTGAGGAAATAATCTGAGAAGCTGGATTATACAAAGAAGAACATGGCATCAGGCTTGGAGGAAAACTCATTAACAATATGAGATATGCAGATGATACAACTTTACTTGCTGAAAGCAAAGGGGACTGAAAATACTGCTGTAGATCAAAGACCACAGCAGTCAGTATGGGTTACACCTCAATGTAAAGAAAACAAAAATCCTCACCACTGGACCAATAAATAACATCATGATAAATAGAGAAACAACAGAAGTTGTCCAAGATTTTACTTTGCCTACATCTACTATCAACACTCATGGAAGCAATAGTCAAGAAATCAAACAACATATTACATTAGGGAAAATCTGCTACACAAGACCTCTTTAAAGTGTTGAAGAACAAAGATGTCAGTTTGAGGACTAAGGTGCAACTGACCCAAGCCATTGTATTTTCAATAGCCTCATATTCATGTGGAAGTTGGACAATGAATAAGGAAAACTATAGAAGAATCAATGCATTTAAGGTATGGTGGTGTTAGAGAATAATATTAAAAGTACCATGGACTGCTAGAAGAACAAACAGATGTATGCTGTAATAAATACAGCCAGAATGCTCCTCAGAAGCCAGGATAGTGAGTCTCCATCTCTCATACTTCAAACAAATTATCACAAAGGACCAGTCCCTGGAGAAGGACATCATGCTTGGCAAAGTGGAGGGTCAACAAAAAAGAGAAAGACCCCCTAATAACATGGAATGGCACAATGGCAGCAACAATGGGTTGAAGTGTAACAACAATTGTGAGGACGATGCAGGACTATACAGTGTTTCGTTCTGTAGTACATAGGCCGCTATGAATTGGAACTGACTAGATGGCACTTAACAACAATAACAAGTCTGCCAATACATTATCAAATGAGCTAGATAGCATTACAATCATTTTGTAAATGTGGAAACAGATTTAGAAGATTTGTGGGTTTTCTAGAATAAAGTGCATGGCCAGTGATGAAACTCATAATTTAGCCATGACCCTTTTAATTCATTTTATTATGTGGAAAATATCAATAAAGCAATGAAAATGGAAATATTTCTGCTCCTTTACGACCTGGAAATTACAAATAAAACTTTTAAAATAAAAGGTGACAGTTCTAGAAAAATATTTTCAATAATACTAACTCAAGAAACAAAGGTACAAGTGTATTTTTTCCTTCTGGATCACATCTTTCCTGCAGCTCTATTGACTCATCTCCATCCTGGTGACCAGAGGGAAGATTTGCACAAGTACACACCCACAGGTAAGGAGGCAGGGCTTGATGGCAGACTAGAAAGAATGGTCATGCAGACACTTACCAGTGAAAGCATGGAAAACAGCATAAAACATATTCACAGGACCACCCAGGAACTCTGAACTCCAGATAAAGTAATAAATAAGTGGTTCAAGTGCTTTCTGGGAGTAAGACTTGGAATAGGAACAAGAACCGAGGTGACTTCTGATCTGGGGCAGCCGGCAGATGCCACAGCTATTGCAAATGGGAGTGGGCAAAGAAAGGTATACAATACGCTCCCCGTGCAGAAACTACCCAGTGATCCACAGAAACAGAGTGTCTTTTCACTTCCTTATCACACCTTTTCCATGGCTCTCGTGACTGATCTCCGTGCTGGTGACCAGAGCGAAGACTAGCACGAATACAAGCACCCAGAGATGGTCCTATGTCATAGCTTTTGCAACATGTAGAACAAATGGTACTGTTCTACACTGCTCAGGAGAAGGATTTGCATCAGGTGCAGGATTTGTACTGGGCATGAGTGGGACAGAAGAAACTGATGCAGGAGTCTCGTCCAAAGCTGATTTGGCCAGGTCTGAGCTGGTTTTTACTAGGAGACAAAGATAAACAGACTTGAGAGGAAAAGGGGGGTAAAAAAGGAAGACCTGGCTTAGATCACACTGACACAATGGAAACAGCGTGAAATTTCTCAGTCAGCTTTGAAGATAAGTGTCCACTAGCTGTTGCTAAAGAATTATTCATATTTCCCCACTTTTTAGCACGTATTAGTTTTAGATGCTCCTGTACACCACAGCAGCATCTAAAACTAACACCTGTTAAAAAAAATTTGATGGGAGCTTTAAGAGCAGTGGACAGAGAAGCCCATCTCCTGATCAGACCTAACAGGAGGTAACTAGAGTGTGCTTAAGAATACACAATCAGACATTCATCTAAGTAATACAAATACAACAACACCACAATGCCTAAAAAGCAACAGAAAATGTCTGCTCACGTGGAAAAACAAGACACAGTAACTCAACCAAACAACCAAGAAGAATATATAAGAATGGCATGAAAGGCTTTGGAATTTAATGAATGGGAATCAGGACAATGATAATGATGTGAATCCAAATGTTCCACAGAAAAGTCAAGGAAAATAATGAAGAAGTCAGAAAAGTGCTACAGGAACAATCAAACAAAATAGACACTGCACTGGAGGCAATCAATACAAAACCTGCATAAAGAGGTCCAAACAATTAATGATAAGATATCAGAAATGGCCAATACACCAAAAGACAAAGCAGGAGAATCGAAGGAATGGAACCCAGTATCAGCAAGCTTGAAGACAAATCTCTCAAAATTGCTAACATACAAAAACAAACAGAAAAAAGAGTGATAAAAAATCTGAAGAAAGCCTAAGATTCGTGTGGAACAACATGAAGAGGAATAACTTAAGGCTGACTGGAATTCCAGAGAAGGAAGACACAAAGAACCACAGAAGACATAGTTGAAGAGTTTCTGGAAGAAAATTTCCCTAACATTTTGAAGGATGAGAAGATAAGCATTCAAGAAGCAGAATGAACCCATGCAGGATTAGACCCCAAAGAAAATCACCAAGACATACCATAATCAAACTTTACAACATTAAAGAAAAGGAGAGGATACCCTGAAAGCAGTTAGGGAAAAAAGAAGTACTACATACAAACAGACCGTGGAACAAGAGATATCATTGCTGATGTCCGATGGATCTTGGCTGAAAGCAGAGAATATCAGAAAGATGTTTACCTGTGCTTTACTGACTACGCAAAGGCTTTTGATTGTGTGGATCATGACAAGCTATGGACAACATTGCAAAGTATGAGTATTCCAGAACACTTAATTGTACTCTTGAGGAACCTGTACCTGGACCAAGAAGCAGTTGTTTGAACAAAGAATAGGAACACTGAATGGTTTAAAATTCAGAAAGGTGTGCGACAAGGTTGTATTCTTCCACTATACTTATTCAACCTGCATGCTGAGCAAATAATATGAGAAGCTGGGTTCTATGAAGAAAAACGTATCAGGATTGGAGGAAGACTCATTAACAACCTGCGATATGCAGATGATGCAACCTTGCTTGCTGAAAGTGAAGAGGACTTAAAACATTTACTGATGAAAATCAAAGAGCACAGCCTTCAATATGGATTATATCCCAATGTCAAGAAAACAAAAATCCTCACCACTGGACCAATAAACAACATTCTTATCAATGGAGAAAAGATTAAAGTTGTCAAGGACTTCATTCTTCTTGGATTAACTATCAACACTCACGGAAGCAGCAGTCAAGAGATCAGATGACATATTGCATTAGGCAAATCTGCTGCACAGGAACTTTTTAAAGTGTTGAAGAGCAGAGATGTCAGCTTGAGGACTAAAGTGTGCCTGACCCAAACCATAGTATTTTCAATAACCTCATATGGATGAGAAAGCTAGACGGTGAATAATGAAGATCGTAGAAGAATTGATGCCTTTGAATTATGGTGTTGGAGGAGAATACTAAAAGTGCCATGGGCTACCAAAAGAACCAATAGATCTGTTTTGGAAGAAGTGCAGCCAGAGTGCTCCTTAGAGGCCAAAATGGCCAAACTTCGTCTCTCATACTTTGCACATATTGTCAGGAGGGAACAGTCGCTAGAAAAGGATATCATGCTTGGTATGTTGGAGGGTCAGAGAAAAAGAGGAAGACCCCTAAAGAGATGGATTGGCCAGGTGGCAGTATCGATGGATTCAAGTATGACAACAGTCGTGAGGTTGACCCAGGATCGGACATTGTTTCGTTCTGCTGTGCATCGGGTCGCTATGAGTTGGTGCCGACTCAATGGCACTTAACAACAGCCTACAAAGGAAAGCCAGTATGATTAAACTGATTTCTCAGCGGAAATCACGCAGGCAAGAAGACAATGAGGAGACATATACAAAACTCTGAAAGAAAATAACTGCCAACCAAGAATCATATACTCAGCAAAGCTTTCAATCAAACATGACAACAAAATCAGAACATTTCAGGAAAAACAGAAATTAAGGGATTTTGTAAAGGCCAAGCCAGAGCTCCAAAATATACTAAGGGGAATTCTTTGGACAGAGAACCAACAAGAGTAGACAACAACCAGAGATTGATATATGTGGCAACACCACCCAGCATTCAGTCCAGAGAAGAACAAAACTAACTACAAGAATGAAATGAGGAGATCTGGAAGGTCAGACCATGATCAGGAAAATTATAAAGCAAAAGTAGGGAAAAGTATAGTAACAGAGATCCATGTGGTAAAGGGGTCAGGTAGCTCTCAGAATAAAACAGACTGTCAAAAAAAGCGGAAGAACTTAATAAAATAAAGGGTAACCTCAAAGAAACAATACATATCCACATCAAATCAAGAAAAGGAAAGTCTAAGAAGATTATGGAAACCTTGACACTAGGAAGAAATTGACAAGAAAAAACACAGATATGCAAAATGAGGTTAGCACAAGAAAGCATACATAACAAAGAAACCAACAGCACTACTAAAAACAAACAGCATAATAACAGCAATTAAACAATATGGTGTGGTGCTGTGGGTTAATATGCCAGACTGCAAAGCCATTTGAACTGCAAGGTCG
>NW_006408711.1:4478459-4503095 GCF_000296735.1 Chrysochloris asiatica
GCTGACCTTAAGGTTCGCAGCCCGATTCGTAACCACTACGCTACCAGAGCTCAAGGCTATAAATCTTTATGTAGTAGAACAAATAAAAAGTGCAATAAAAAAAATCTAGAAAAAAATGAGAATGAAACACAACATGACAAAACCTTTGGGACACAGCAAAACCAGTGCTGAAAGGACAATTTATTGTAATAAATGCATACATCCAAAAAAAAAGAAAGAACAAAAATCAGCATTTTAACACACATCCCCAACAATTAAAAAAAAGACCAACAAAATAAACCTACAGCTACCAGAAAAATATTAGAGCAGAAATAAAAGAGACAGAAAGCAGAAAAACTATAGAAAAAAATCAACAAGATAAGAAGCTGGTTCAATGAAAAGATTAATAAAATTGGCAAATTTAACAAAAGAAAAGAGGGAGAAGATACAAATAATATGCAGAAGAAACCATATGGGTGACATTACAACAGAACCAATGGAAATGAAAAGGATAATTAACAGAGTTCTGTGAAGAGTTTTGCTCTACCAGATTAAAAAAGAGGAAATAGATGCATTTTTAGAAAAATACAGAGTGAAGTAGAAAACACGAGCTAAACTTACACAGAGTGAAGCAGAAAACTTGAACAGACGTATAACAAAGGAAGAAAATGATCAGATCATTAAAAAAAACCTCCCAACCAGAAAAAGTCCAAGCCCAGATGACTTTATTGGTCAATTTTACCAAACCTTCAAAGAAGAGCTGACACCATTTCTACTCAAACTAGTCCAGAATATAAAAAGAATGGAAAACTTCCCAATACATTTTACGAAGCAAGCATAATCCACATACCAAAATCAGGGAAGGACATCACTAAAAAAGAATATTATAGATCAAAATCTCTCATGAATATAGATGCTGAAGTTCTCCACAAAATCCTAGCCAACAGAATTCAACAGCTTATTGAAAAAAAATACATCATGACCAAGCAGAACTCATACCAGTGATGTAAGAACAGTTCAATATTATAAAAACAATCAATACAATTTGCCACATAAATTTTTAAAAAGGAGAAAAACCACATAATTATATTGATTGATACAGAAAAGATATTTGTCAAAATCCAACATCCATTCCTGAAAAGAAAAAAAAAAAAAAAATCACTAAACAAAGTATGAACTGATGGGAAAGTCCTCAACATAATAAGAGCATATACAAACCAACAGCCAACATCACTCTCAACAGAAAGAAACAAATAATTCTCTTTGCAAACAGGAACCAGACAGGGATGACCTTTATCATCACTGCTATTCGATATTGTTTTGAAGGTCTTGGCCAGAGCTGTAAGACAAGAAAGGGACATTAAAGGTATCCAAGTTGGCAAATAAAAAGTAAAACTATCTCTACGTGCAAATGATATTATCCTATATATAGAAAATCCCAAAGACTTAGCAAAAAAAAAAACTACTGGAACTCATTGGAAAATTCATCAAGTGGCAGTACAAGATCAACACACAAAAATCAGTTACATTCCTCTATACTAATAAAGACAGCTCTGAAGAAGAAATTAGTAAACCAATACCATTTACAATAGCCACCCTAAGGATGAAAAATTTAGGAATAAATCTAACCACAGAAACAAAAGATCCATACAAAGAAAACTACAAAACACTACTACAAGAAACCAAAAGAAATTTACAAAAATGAAATAATATACCATACTCATGACAGAAAGACTTAACATTGTGAAAATGTCAATACTACCCAAAGCAATCTACAGATATAACACAATCCCTATCTAGATTCCAATAGCATTCTTAAAAGAAATGGAAAAAATGAACTTCATATGAAAGGGAAAAAGACTTCAGATAAGAAAAGCACTGCTTAAGAAGAACAAAGTGGGAGACCTCTCACTTCCTAATTTCAAAACTTATTACAAGGTCACAGTAGTCAAAACAGCCTGGTATCAGTACAATGAAAGATATATAGATTAATGGAACAGAATTGAGAACCCAGAAGTAAATCCAGTCAACTAATCTTCGAAAAATGCAAATATACATTAAATGGGGAAGTAATCGTTTCTTCTGCAAATGGAGCTGGCAAAACTGGAAATCAATGTGTATAAGAATGAAACAAGATCCATATCTCACACCTACAAAAACTAGCTCAACATGGATTAAAGACCTAAATGCAAATTATGACATATATAGACTGTCAAATATGGGAAGACACACACAAACAATAGTGGACAAAATAAATGACTGGGACATACTGAAAATTAGAAACTTATGTGCATCAAAAGATTTCACTAAAAAAGTAAAAAGGGAGCCCACAAACTGGGAAAATAATTTTTGCAATGACATATCAGACAAGAGATTAACATCTACAATTTATAGGCACTACAACATATCTATAAGAAAAAGATAACCCAATTAAAAAATGGGCACAGGACACGAAGAGACTCTTCACCAAAGAAGACATTCAGGCAGCCAACAAACATGAAGAAATGTTCAAGACCATTAGCCATTCGAGAAATGCAAATCAAAACAATGAGATATCATCTCAGAACAGCAGTAACAGTGAAGTTCAAAAAAGCAGAGGGTAATAAATGCTAGTGAGGGTGTGCAGAGACCAGGAGCCTCCTACATTCCTGGAGTGGGGGGGATGCAAAATGGTCCAACTGCTCTGGAAAAAGCATGGTATTTCCTCAGAAAGTTGGAAGTAGAAATACCCTGTGAGCCAGCAATTCCTCCACTTGGTATATATCCACAAGAAATATGAGGCAGAATATGAGTAGATACAGCTACATCTATGTTTATTGGAGCACTATTCACAATAGCAAAAAGATGGAGACAGCCTAAGTGCCCATCAATGGAAGAATGCATAAATTTCTATACTACCTTGAAGAATAACAATGAAGCTGCAAAACACCTCATAACATGGATAAACCTTGAGGACATAATGCTGAGGGAAACTGGTGTTGTTAAGTGCCATGGAGTCGGTTCTGACCCATAGCAACCCTGTTTAGGGTTTTCGAGGAGCAGCTTGGTGAGCCTGAACCTCCAACCTTGCAATTCAAACTGACCTTGCAGTCCAGCCCATTGACCCAAAGCACCACACCAGGACTCCTGAATGAAATTAGCCAGGCACAAAAGGGCAAATATTGCATAAGACCATTATTGTAAAAGCTTAAGAATAGATTTCCATACTAAAAATATAATTCTTTGATGGTTGCCAGGGAGGAAGGGAGGGGTAGTAACTCACAGGATAGGGTATATACACATGATAACGAGGGTGATTGGGAAGGCAATAAATATGAGGGGGAAAGCAATGTACAAGAAGTAGGAGTAATTTCCTAATTCTTTCAAGCAATTTATGCTAATAAATTACACTTAACATAATTGCTGGATTAATATTATCTCTTTTTCAAGACTAAATATTTTGATTTGCACTTATTTTGACCGTTGTCCTCTGTACTTGGAATTAATAGTACAGTATTTATATTCTAGGACCCACAATAAGATCTTGCTTTTCCACTATTTCCACATGTTCATTCCAACAGTCACACACACACACATCCCTTTGTAGCTACAGGGTTATTTTTTCCTCATTAATTTAAAAGAACAATCAAATCTAAGTATTTATTTGAATTGTATAGTTTGTGGTTTCTCGGGCCTTCGAAAATCATGACAGTTTTAGTATATGTACATAGATATTTAATATTAAAAAAATAAAGGATGTATATTTTAATGTTTCAAATAAATTTAGGAAGAATTTTATGCATTTGAGTGCACATTTCATAAATTTATTTAGCTACATAAATAAAGAATAAAAAAAATAGAGAGTACCTCCAAAATGTATTTAAAATTTGGTCATAATGAAAATCTCAGTTAGTTAATTTTGGGAGCCTCCAAAGATTATAATGTATAGTTTATCTTGAAAAATAAGCTAGAGATAATAGTACAAAACAAAATATTGGCAAATAAGACTAGGGGAACTTGGATTGTAAAATGTCAAAAGGTTTTCATCATAACATTAAAATCTGGAAAAAAAAAAAAAAGGAAAGTTAAAACAATGAAACATAGCATGTGAAAAGACTTGTTGTTGTTAGGTGCCACTGAGTTGGTACCAACTCATAGCGACCTTATGCACAACAGAACAAAACACTGCCTGATCCTGGGCCAACTTCACTACTGTTGCCACGCTTGAGTCCATCGATGCTGCCACTTGGCCAATCCATCTCATTGGGGGGCCTTCCTCTTTTTCTCTGACCCTCCACCTTACCAAACATGATATCCTTCTACAGCGACTGGTCCCTCCTGACAATATGTCCAAAGTAAGAGAGACGAAGTTTGGCCATCTTGGCCTCCAAGGAGCACTCTGGCTGCACTTCTTCCAAAACGGATCTATTGGTTCTTTTAGAAGCCCATGGCGCTTTCAATATTCTTCTCCAACACCATAACTCAAAGGAATCAATTCTTCTATTGTTGTTGTTGTTAAGTGCCGTCGAGTCGGTTCCGACCCATAGCGACCCTGTACAGGGTTTCCAAGAGCAGCCGGTGGGTTTGGACTACCAGCCTGTGGTTACCAGTCCAGGCCTTATTCTACAGAACCACACCAGAGACTCTGGCTCATTTTTTTATTTTTAAGTGTTTTATTGTGAATTATATGATAGTTTACATGAGAGAACTTTAGTTTTACATTCATTGCATCGTATATCATTTCATTGCCATGGTTCCAATCCCTCCATGCATCATCAACCGATCAAAGGGTATATCCTAGAAACCTGCCCCCTACACTTCCTGCCCGTCCCTCTCCCTCTCTGGATCCAAAGTCCCTAGCCGCTTCAACACTCCACCTCATCGTCTCTGTCTCTATCTCAGGCATCTCTGCTTCTCTGGGTAGGGTTTCACTCTTGGCTCTTCTCCGTTGATGGTCCTAGAGACCTCCGCTCCTAGACTGGAGAATTAATCACTCCCTTCCTTGCTACAAAACATCTACCTTTGCATTTCCAACCCTCATAATCAGTCCTGATAACCATTATTCACTACAGTATCACAAGTTACCCGTCTGTATTTCATTTCATCAGCTCCGCCTAGACAGACTGGATAGCACTCACTGGAGATTCTGCCTTCTTCCATGCCTCTGGCTCATTTTTATATGGTGATAATTACCAGAAAATGGAAAGTGGGGTGTCTTAGTTATCTTGTACTGCTGAAACTGAAATAGTATAATTGATAGCTTTAATAAAGAGAAATTTATTATATCACTATTTAAGAGGCTAGAAGTCCAAATTCAGAGTGCTAGCTCTTAGGGAAGATTTTCTCTGTTGGCTCTGGAGGAAGGGCCTGGTGTCCGTCCTATCAACACCCATGGGCTGAGCATTCCTTGAGGATCTCCACGTGTATTGGATCTTAAGAAGTTCTCAACTCTGGGATCCCAAGTTCAGAGGATATGCTCTGATTTTGGCTCTTATTTTTTGGTGGTAGTCCGGTCCTCCCAATCATTGCTTGCCTTTATATCTTAAAAGAGGTTGACTCAATACAATCTAATCCTGCAGATTGTATAGCACCTCACATGGGATAATTACATCATATACAAACTGGAGTATAGCCACATAATACTGAGAATCATGGCCTACCCAAGTTGACACATATTTGGGGGGGTGACAATTTAATCGATAACACAGGGTAGTGGAGATCAGGAAGGATGGATTAGGTGCAAGTACAATTGCAGGACTATAAAGATGGTATCTGACTTTTAAGTCGTAAGGGAGAGAGTGTAGTGGTTATCTATAGAAGGCTCCAGGTAGCTGGAAGAGCTGGGGCTAATGAACACAAGGGAATGTGGTTGAGTTGACCAAAGGGAGAAGGAACTGGTAGTAGAAGAGGGGATCAAGCTGGTAATGGAGAATGGATCTATAGGGCCTTGTAGGCTACTGTAAGGACTTTGATTTGTATAAAAACTGAGAATAATAATAAAATGAGAATAGATTATGTGGAAGGAAGGGAATAGATTATGTGGAAGGAAGGGGTAAAGGTATAAACAAGGAAATTATAAAGGTGTTTGAAAATTCATTTGTTTTTGCTATAATCATGTGAGACTGTTGTTGCTGCTGCTAATTGTTGTTAAATCAATTCCGACCCATAGTAACCATATGTACAGAGTTGTTGTGTTAAGGCCATCGAGTCATTTCTGACTCACAGAGACCCTGTATAGGGTTTCAGAGGAGCATGGATGGTTAGCAGTCGAATGCTTATCCTACAATGCCACACTAGGACTCCATGTACAGAGTAGAAATGTGCTTTACTTATAAAGCACATTTAAGGATGTGACCTTTGCAAATAGACCACCAGGACTGTCTTCTAAGCAACAATGGGGTGCTCAAATTGCCAATGTTTTGGCTCGTAGTCCAGCACTTAACCATATGCGCCATTATCAGGAAGGCTGAAGTTGAGATAACAAGTAGCTGGATTCTGAATATATTTTGAAAGAATAAACAACAGGATTTCCTAATGGATTGTTTGTGGAATGTTAGAGACCTTAAATTAGAAACAAATTGTAACCAGGAAAAACAGAGGAAGCAAGAAAAACATAGAGGGTATTATAAGACATTCAGAGAGAGACCTAGGACAGATTACTGGTTAACTTCTGTTCTACACCCATGTTAGTGACAACCCTTTAACACAATCCTTTAACAAATTAAAGAATCTACTCAGAGAAGAAAATGGGGAGCTCAAATCAAAGATGTCTCTGAAGCCTGACAAGTTATTTCAAAATAAATATACTTAACAGTGAATCCCTTTGCTTTCCTTTTAAAAATGCTTTAAAAGAAAAGGAGGAAGCAAAAACACAGTAATATATAGTACAAACCTTGAAGATTTATATTATCCAAAGCTACTAGCTAAAGACATTTTGTGTAGTGATATTTTTTACAATAGCATCTATGTTTTATAGGTCAAAACAAGAAGACCTGTTTTGTCTTACACCATATTTTATGTCCTTTGTATCTTGGAATGCCAAAACATCTCTCTTTGTGAATTGTCACATCTCTGGCTGATAGCAGTTCTGCCTTGGCAGTGATAATTATTAAGCAGATCTGCTACACAGAATAGAAGTGAACAAAAAGAACAAGGGAAATGTGAAAATAAAGAAGGAGATGGAAGAGATACAATGTTAAATCTGATAGGGGCAATGTTTATTAAACATTTTTATTATAATTGTAACAAATATATGTGAAGACTAATGGTTTAATTTGTTTTCTCTTTTTAGAAAAATATGTGGACCAGTAAATGGTTAAGTTGCTTTTGCTTTATTTTTCTTTCTATTCCAGTAATTCTAACCACAGATTGCTATACTTTACCAACAGCTCTCCCAGGGGTAAGAAAATAAGAAAAACTGCAGAGACCTGCACCTTTGTCATTAGCACCCTTTCAGTGACGTTCATTACTCCCTTTATAATAATAAAGTATCTGCTCGATGGTTAATAATTCAAAATACAGTAAAACAAACACAAACAAATGGCATAAGAAATAAGTTCAGCTAAACGCTTGCCAAAATGAAATAAAACAACATGTTTTATGGTCACAGTGCTAGAGTATACGTATATTTAAAGATCTAATGTCTAGTCAGGAATGACAGTAGAAAGTTTTTATTCTGAGAAACTGGTTTATGTTATTGTTAACTCATTTCTCTGATGTCTTATTAATTAAGAATTGCCTTCCAGTAGCCACCTTCTACCCTGCTATTTCAGCAACTGATTGCAGTTTTACTGGATTTGCTATGTGATCGATAGTGAAGGATAGATTTAATTGGTGTCAGTCCTGGAATCCTTCTCAACCCAAACTACCCAGATTATTCCAGACCAATGATTCTGTGTTTATTACATATTAGTCAATCCATCACTGTCAACTCTCCATATTAGATAATATTTAAAGGTGAATATTCTGTGATACTTCTTCTTAAACTACTGAATTTTAAAGTCTGAAGGATGATTTTCACACCTTATTCACCAAATGCCACAACTGGCGCAATTACCTAAATGATGATGCACTGTTATTTTCTGTTACTAAATGAATCTGAACAATACTAGGAATGGAAAAAATCTCTAAAACTTTGAAGAAAAGAAACAATAATCCAATGGGATCCTTGCATATAAACTTTGAAAACAATTGGATCTGTTTTGTTGTAAAGTAAACGAAATTTGAAATGGAAAGGGCTTCTGGGAGAGTAGTAGTGTTCTATTTCTTGACCTGGGTTGTGATTCCACAGAAGTTGATAGCTACTATTTAAATTGTTTAGGTTCTGTGAATGCATCTGTATTTATGATGTATCTCATAAAAAAAATTAATCAACTTTTCTTTAAAGGTCTTTAGACACTCAAATACTTAGAGGTACTACTGAGATTCATGGAATTGGAGGTTATTTTTCAAGGATTATTCCAGACCAATGATTTTGTGTTTATTACATATTAGTCAATCCATCACTGTCAACTCTCCATATTAGAGAATATTTAAAGGTGAAAAACCAGAAACTCTTCCATCTTAGTCAAGATTCTTAATCAAGAATTAAGAACATTCATGCTATGTGTCACACTAATGGATTAGAACGTGAAGCAGAAGCTCCAACTTTGCCCTCTGCTCACTGTTTTCTTCTTATTTTTGTTTACAGTTCATGACAGAAATTCATTATGGAAACAACAATTTTCTTTGAACTCACAATAAAGTAAAAACAAACAACAACAGGCATCTACTTTGAGAGCAAAATTACAATGACACTGCCTTGCATTTCTTCTTTAAACAATAGGGATTGGCATTCAAATAAAATCTTTCTCTGCCACAAACATGAATACCAACATTAAGAAATGACTAAATGAGCTTCATATCTTCCCTTTTCATCACCATTTTCACCTGAGTTAATATTTACTGTCTAGTAATTTACATTTTAGAAGGAAGAATATAAAAAAAGAACTGGCTCCTTCAATGTGGTTGAAGCATTTATATTTTTTAGACTTAGAGTAATCCATGTCTAAGAATATAATGGGCATTCCTATGATTACTACTAACTAAAATGGTTAAAATGACATACAGACTTATAAATATTTCTAATGAAATAATGTTGGGCTATTTGAAAACAACTGGACTCCTGGTGTGGTGCTATGAGCACTGGACAGTAAACCACAAAGCAGGTGGTTCAAACCAACCAGCTGCTCCTCAGAAACCCCGTGCAGGGATACTGTGAGTTGGACCGACTTGATAGCACTCAATAACAACATTTTAATGTGATGACTTTTTTTTTTTTTAACCAAGGGGAAAAGATGGCAAACCGTTTTAAAACTGGAAGAATAAATACACTATAATCAATTCCTTTCCATCTTAGTGAGAACAAACAAGTAATAGCATGGAAACTAAATATTTAAAACGTATTTTGTAAATTTTAGTTTTAAAAGATGTTCTTAAATTTCCATGAAAAATTACAAATATATATTCTGTGAACACAGGATGCCATCCTCCATGTAAAATATTTAAGCCATAGTTTTTTCTCCATGTTATATTGTCTTTTAAAGTGAAACTACACAGCTGATTACATAATAATGAATCACACAGATCATCAAATTATTTATCTAACTTCACTCTGCAGTCTAAAAGTGATATATAATTATGTTGTTTTTCTACATGTCTCTAATGTTTCTTCTGATTAATTCTAAGTATGGTTTAGCATCCTGCTTTCTTTCATGGAGGAAAAAAAAATAGTGAAAGAGAGGAAACTTCTTATCAGTGCACCTTTTACATTTCATTTAACCCACAAGAATGCATTGAGTTAATTAAACTGACCCATTCTATCCAATTTTACAATTTCACTGAATCATTTAGGTATTGGAAAGGAGAAAAGTATATTTGTGGGTTGAGGTATCAGCAGAGCAAATGCACTGTGAGGTATTAATTTGCTTAAAAAATAAAACACAGTTACTGAAATTTCTGATACTGTGCTAGGCTCTGCAAAAGCAAAGATGGATAGAAATTATTCTGATCCTTAATTAACAGCGTATATGTCTTTTCCAGAGGGAGGTGACGTGTAGCATTTTGGAGGGGCATAGGTGACACACAAGTATTGTACGGTGATGGGAGAAGTACTATACAAAAAGGAAATAAAACATGTTGTGTGGTGCTAAAAGCCGCAGCCGCAGCAGCTCTGGGACCAGACTTAGCTGAAGGATCAGGATAATCTTCTAAAATAGGTAATAATGACCAGTTGCCGCTGAATCGACTGTAACTCATGGCCAGAATCTGAGACCGTGTGTCAGAAGACAACTGCTCCCCTGAGTTTTCAATGGCTGATCTATCAGCAGCAGATTTCAAAACTTTCAGTTTGCAGCAGAATACATTCACCATTTTTACTACCCAGGGACTAGAGTTAAAAATTAGCGGATTCTTAATAGGAAGTAAGAAAGAGAAGGCGTGTTAGGGAATGAGAAAGTCCATCAGTCTCTGGCATATTCCTGAGAAAGGGAAAACAGGTATAGCATTCCATTGACTTCAACTGTGGGTAGATGAAAAGCCATGAATGCAGCCAGGCTATTAAAAACTTACGAGCAAGAATGAAGAAAGAAAAGCATAGTAAAGAATTAACAGTTTACTCCTCACCATTCAGGTTTCAGCTTACTTCGCTGAGTAGCCTTCCCTCACCTAACAATATATTTTCACAACTCTTTCTTGGCTTTTTCATAGTGAATATTTTTAATTAGTTTAAGTTATCATCCACCTTTATAGCGAGATTTTAAGTTTCAAAAAAGCAGGCAGCTGTATTTCAAGCTCCTAGAATAACGCCTGGCATACTCAGTAATATTATTCATTGTATGAAGTAAACCAACTAACAAGAAAAGACAAAGGAGAAGGAGGAAATGAGGAGGAGGGAAAGATGTGATGCACATAAAAGAGGACAGTCGTACACATAAAATAGAAAACAATAAACCACACATGGCACCAATCCCACAGCTGCCCCAGAGCCATTTCCTTCCCAAAAGTTGAAAAAGAACATTTCAAAAGGATCGTGCCTACCATCTGTTCTGTATATTGCAAAGGATTGTCAGATTGATAGTCTGAGCATCAACTGTACTTTATATATACTGTTATTTCAACTGTAAAGTGAAAAAAGTACATCTTTAATGGGTAATATTATAATTGAAAGTTCACTTAAATAAGTAGGCTTTTCAACATAAGCTATCAATCTTTTCAGTCATTACATCTGTAAGAAAGAAAAGGATTAGTTGTGTGAACCATAAGTTCAAATTCTTATCTTGAGCATTTGATTTTCTTTTCTTTCTTTTTTTACAAATATCACTATAATGATCTGCCTTTTTTGCATTTTATTTCTGTTATGCTCAAAAATTCAATCTCCTAGAAAAATGGCAATTCAAGAAAGCAATTCAAGTGATATATTATTCCTTTAGACTAGAAAGGTATAGTTGCCCATTCAGGTTTCTTTTCTTTTCTTTTTTGTTTCCATTCAAATTTCACAGAAGCTGTTACATGATATATTTTTTAATACAAAATACACATTCTGCTATCTCAACTGAAATAAAAGAGTAATTTCTACAATGTCCCATCCTTTCCCTGAAACACTTAAAATCTACTTTAAATGCAAATTAAATCATACAGAAAAGTTACTTATGCTATTTGATTGGACATAGCTTGAATATTTTAATTTCATTCAATGTTTCTTATAGGTTAATAGTAAACTGCAAGAGTCTCATTAGTAAAATTCCATATATAAAAACCATCTTTACCTGAAATATTTTGACAGATTCAAAGAAACACTGTACCTAGTATTACTGCTCAGCAAAAATTAAATATGTTTTCACATCATATAACCAAAATATAGGATGTTATCCTAGTTTTATGATACTTTTTCTATTTTATCTCTATATACATGTGAATGCGGCAAAAACAAAAAGTAAACTTAAGAAAACGAAGACTGTTACTGTTCCTGTTTATTTATAGCCTCCTCTGAACACATTACAATGACTCAATTCTAAAAATAAGTAAGATTTTTCAGCTTGACAAAGTAGCCTCCATCACCAATGACAGACATACTTTTTCATAAGTAAATTTCTTAAACTATACTCAAATTCCTCTACAAGCAGATGCCTACTGGTGATTACTTAGTTGTACATACTCACTGAAGTCAATATGAAGTCTTAAAAAAAAGAAAAAAAGGACTTCTGGTATGGTGCTGTAGGATAAGTACTGGACTGCTAACTGCAAGGTCAGCGGTTCAAACCCACCAGTCACTCCTCAGAACACTATACAGGGTCTCTGTGAATCAGAAACAACTAAACAGCACTTTAAACAACAAGAGAAGGGACCAACTACGTAACTCTGGATCTGTCCTATAAACCTCAGAACTCTCAACAATTAAATGGAGGCTACTGTGAGGGCACTCGTGTGGTGCTGTACATATATACTGGATTCCTAACAAGATCAACAGTTCAAATCCACCAGATGCTTCTTGAAAACCCTATGCAGGGATGTTATGAGCTGGAATAGATTTGATAGCACCTAACAGCTACAACAATATTGCAAGGATCAGGTGTGGCAATAAATATGATGAGAATGCTCTGAAAATGATAAAATGCCATATACATTTAAGAATCATATTATTAGTAGTATTAATGTTGCCATTTTACCAAAAAGTTGATTTAGACTCATGGTTACCCCATTACTAGCAATGGCTAAAAAACTGTGAAATATAATTGATTTCTCTCTTTCACTTTCATAAACAACTTGAATCACAAATGAAAAAAATAGGAGAAACAGAAAAATAAACAGAAACAGCTGTGCATACAATACGCACAGTTTTTAATGCACAGTAGATACCATCTTCTCATGCAACATTATTGCAATTGCCTCCTAACAGGTCTCTCTGCTTTTACCCTCCCTAACTATTATCCTAGAGTCCTGATGTGGCATTGTGGGTTAATGCGCTGGACTGCAAAGTCAGTTTGAACCGCAAGATAGGCTCATCCAGCAGCTCCTAGGCAACCTTACACAGGGTCGCTATGTGTCAGAACCAACTCAATGGCACAACAACAACAACCTGTCATCCTACCACTCACCTATCAGTTTGTCATACTGTGGTAGACTGCGTGTTGCTGTGACACTGGAAGCTATGTCACCAGTATATTAAATACCAGAAAGGTCATCCACAGTGGACAATTTTCAGAAGAGCTTCCAGACTAACAGACTATGAAGAAGGAGAAGCAGAATACATTTGAATGTTAAGTCACCGAAAACCTCATGAACAGCAGTGGAACACCGTCAGCTATGCTACCATAACATGAAAACATTATGAGTAACAGAACATTGTCAGATATAGTGCCAGAAGATGAGCACTCATAATATGGCTGGGGAAGAGTTGCATAATGACATAAATGGAGGAAAGCTTTCGGAACCTTCATTTGCTGATGGGGCACAATTTAAAATGAGGAGTAACAGCAGCAAACATTCATTAATAATTGAAACATAAAATGTATGAAGAATGAATCTAGGAAAACTGGAAACTGTCAAAAATGAAATGGAATGAATAAAGATTGATATCCTAGGCATTAGTGAGCTGAAATGAAATGGTATTGGCCATTTTGAACCTCATAATCATATGATTTACTATGCCAGGAAGGAAAAAATTGAAGAGAAATAGAACCATATTCACCTTCAAAAACAACATTTCAAAATCTATCTTGAAGTACAATGCCATCTGTGCTAGGCTAATATACATGTCTACAAAGAAGACTAGTTAATACCACGATTATTCAGATTTACACTCCAACCAAGCAGTGATGATGAAATTAAAAAATTCTACCAGCTTCTTCAGTCTGAAATTGATCAAGCATGCAATCAAGATGCATCGGTAATTCCTGGTGACTGGAATGTAAAGGTTGCAAACAAAGAAGAAGGATCAACATATTTTAAAAAATGGTCTAGGTTATAACCAGGACAGACCCCAAGAAAAAAACCACCAAGAATATCATAATCAACCTTTCCAAAACCAAAGACCAAGAAAGACTCCTGAGAACAGCTCAGGAGCAACAAAAAGTTACCATAAAAGAGAACCAACAGGACTAAACTCTGATATCTCAGCAGAAACCGTGTAGACACAAAGGCAATTGGATGACATTCAAAACTCTGAAAAAAAAAACAAGAATGTCAACCAAGAATCACATACCCAAGAAAGCTGTCCCTCAAATAAGATGGTGAAATTAGGACATCTTCAGATAAACAGAAATTAAAGGTATTTGTAATAACCAGACCAACTTTACAAAAATACTAAAGTGTGTTCTTTGGATTGAGAATCAACAACAGCAGACAACAAACTGAGATTAACATACATGACACCAACACACAAACTCAATTCAGATATAGAAATATTTAAAGCAAAACATGCCTACAAGAAAATAGGGAACCAGATATAGCAATTTATTCATCTTTTCTACATTCAACATGGTGTTGCTTATTGGCTCAATTATGAGGGTTTTTGTTTTCTTATATTAAACTACGCAATATCACAATTAGCTGAATGTTGGGTTTGTTCTCAGAAAATGTGAGACTTTGGGCCAAGCAATCAGGTACAGAATCTAAGCATCCTTCACCCAAGTTTCTTGGGGAACTACTCACTGAAACATGAAGAAACCAAGTTTCTATTTGTCTCCAAAGTATTTTGACTAATGAGTCAAATGATCTTAAACAACAACAACAAAAAAGTCATACAAAACAGTAATTCTGGCAAAGTTGTGATTTTTACCCCCACTGTTTAGAATTATTATTGAATAATCCTAAGCATGATTATGCTTTATTATGCAGTAGCTTATCCTAGTGTCAAACAAACTTCTATGTCATTTTATCTCAACAGTCACATTAAAACAGAAAATTAGTCATCATTAACATGATATTTGATTATATTAATCTGTTTTCTTTTTCTTCCTTTCTTTCTTAAGTGTTGATGACCTTTGTGAAAAAACGCTTTGAACTTTAACTGTTTCAATGATGGCCATATTGTTTCTATTAGGTAGCTGCTTGACATAAGAAATGCTCTATGAACAAACTATCAATTTAATGAGGATGAATCTTTTAATTAATAAGTCTTCTAAGATGAAATCTTTATAATACCACAAGAGAAAAATTAAAATATTTGTACATAATGCAAAGCTGAGCTGCAGGTATTAACAAAAGTGGGTAAACAGGAAGGACGTCCAAAACATTTGTATTGAGAGTTCTTCACTTCTTATTAACTCATATTTTCCCACTGTGGTAGCTTACTCATTTTGCCCAACTGTTTAGCTAGAAACTAAGATCAACTTAATGTGGGCAAATACCATTCAATCAGTTGAAGTTATACAGAGCAAAAACTAAGGTTTCCTGAAGGAGATTCTGTTTCAAGACAGCAAGTGGCAAGACTTCCAAAATTTACAGCCAGTTGCCTGAAGTAAGGATTTTGGACTTGCAACTTCCACAACTGAGTGAGATGGTGCCTTAAAATAAATCTCTTTGCATGTTGTCGGTAAGTGCTGTAGAGTCAGTTCTGACTCATAACAACACTGTATAGGGTTCCCAAGGAGCAGCTGGTGGATTTGAACCACTGACCTTGTGGTAAACAGCCCAGTGCTTATAGTACAGAGCCACATCAGGACATGTTGTTGTTGTTAAGTAACACAGAATTGGTTTTAACACATAGTGACCCTGTACAGGGTTTCCAAGGAGAAACTGGTAAGTTTGAAACACCAAGCTTTCAGTAAGTAGCCCAGTGCTTATCCTACAGCACCACACCAGGGCATGTTGTTGTTATTAAGTGCTGTCACGTTAGTTCAAACTCACAGTGATCGTGAATAGGGTTTCCTAGGAGCAGCTGGTAGGTTTGAACCATGGACCCTGAGATGAGCAGTCCAGTGCTTATTCTACAGTACCACACCAGGAGACAGGGTGTGCCAAAAGAGGGGTGAGGAAGAGTGCATGACTAGATGGTGTATTGCATGTATGTGAGACAGAGAAAGGGAGAGAAAGAAAGACCAGTTCCCATGAAAAATGATATTACTGTAGCAGAATTTCATTAAATTCACTTAGCATCTTAACATACTGTAAAAATTGGATCACATTAGCATAACAGTCATTTTTTTCTTGTCCAAGTGAACACTGTATGGAGAAAAGAGTTATCAATATCGTTATATATTTACTGTGTGCCAAAACATTAGCCAGGGAAATACACAAACTACACCCACTGAGCCTAAAAACTGTATAATATATAGTTTTATTACTCAAAACATCATGATATGAGCAATTACTCTTGGCTATTGATAAACATATTTCTATTCCACATACACAGAGATATGGCTGTCTTAGCAACTACCTGTAAATAATTCACATTAATTTCACAAAGATTTAATCCATGTTAGAATGTGTCCTTAAAAAAACTTAAACATATTTTGTAAAAAACACAGCTTAATAAAGAAGGGTCCTACATAAGAGATATGCATATGAAAACACATTTCTAGTGTGCTTTCAAAATTGAATATTAGCATGGTATTTTAAAAAGATTATTATCATTTTTTTGAATATAATAAAAATGTCAGAATTTTAACTTTCATGCTTGTATAACGGATTACAATGTTTTGAAAATGTTTTTAATATAAACATTTCCATGAAACTATATATTAAAATTGCTGGTAGAATGAAAATGAGATTAGAAATCCAAAGAAATGTGTTTCAATCCAACGTCAGCCACAAACTATTTATGTGACTTTGGTCTAGTTGAAGAAAGACACATTAATAGCCTAAATGTAATACTGCAAGAAGCCAAAATCTCAACTGGTCAAAGCTGAGCTGGAAGTTGAAACATATGATGTTTATCTGGGTTTAATTAATCTGAACTAATCCCAGTCACCAAATCTAAAATAAAAATTTTGAACTAGTATGGTGCCTTAAATTTACTTGATATGTCTTTTCTATCCAAAGTCTTAATTCCTACCAAGTGACTGAGTGGGACCATGTAAATAACGTGTACAGGACTCTGAGGCTGCATTGGTTCTGTCCTCCAGCTAGGCTTAAAAGGAGCCCCCTCAGAAGCAAAGATGGAAAATCCCAGTACCATCAAGAAGAGCATGAATGAAAAATGAGATACAACAATGACAGAGGCAATGGCATACACAGACAGAGCAGTTTGGGGCTCTAGACTCATGAACTGAATAAAGTTGAATACCTACAGGCAGGAAACTGGCTTGAAGAATGTGCCCTTTGTACATTCACAGACTAGCTAAAGAACTTTGCAATACTTGCCCAAGATGAGCAGAAGCCAAGGGGCCAGCCAAATAGCTGAGAGGCTGAAGACAAAGGTGAGGCATGTCTGCCGCATGGCAGATAAGAGGTGTTCCTGACTGGAGAACTACTGTGTCCTGAGTTTTTTTTATCCTGAATTGTACCCTTTTCACCTACTAATAAATCCCCAAGTGTTGAATATTGTTATGAGTTCTGTGTGGCCACTGCAATGGATTACCAAACCCAGATACGAAGCAGAGAGTGCTATGGAAGGAGTGGTTAGTGTCAAGAGTACGGTAAAGAAAGTTGTAGGGTGGAAGCATGTCAGACCCTCAAGTCATAGAAATTAGCCTTGGGCTGATTTTGAGTTTGATACTATTTCCTCCTTGTGAAGCCAGGGGAAGTCAGACATGGTTTTTGCAATTGGAAATTGAAAGAGTTGGTGTCCTGGACTGAATTAAATTCCCTAAAATATGTTCAACTGACTGGCCATGATTCCTAGTGGTTTGGTAATTAGTCGAGGTCATTTGACAGTTATGTAATGATGCAAATGCCCATCCATGATGTGATCTGATGTGATCACTCAATCAGCTGCAAGGGCATTAAGGTAGAATGCAACACTCTTACTCAGGTTGTAGCCCTGATCAAATTTAAGCAGAGTTTCCCTGGGATGAGGCCTGAAAGAGATAAAAGGAGAGAGAAATAAGCAGAGGAGGAATATCAGTACCACCAAGAAAGAAAAGCAAGGAGTGAATGTATTCTTCTGACTCAAAGTGGCTGTACTGGAAACTTCCTAAAACCATGAAAAGATTAATGCCTAGACACATGGCAAACTCCAAGGAATGTTAGGCCCACAGCTATTCAAAACAGACTAGGACCGTCCTCTAAAGCCAATACAGAAAGAAAGGCTTTCCTTGGAGCAGGCACTCTGAATTTGAACTTCTAATCTTCTACTGTGAGAGAACACATTTTTGTATGTTAAAGCCATCCACTTGTGGTAGTTGGTATATAGCAGCACTAGATAACTAAGCAGTACATAGCAGCACATAACAACAGCAAGTAACTAAAACAGTTGGCTTCTGCATTATCTTGCAATTCTTAAGACTCAGAAAACCAAAGAGACCAGAGTCAGAAGTCTAATCTCAGATTAAAGCACTGCTTCTATAAACTGCGTGAGTCCCCATAAGGGTCTCCAGTTTTTCAAAGCAGTTAAGTGTTTACTTTGCTATATATGTATTCTCAATTAATCAAAGGCAAGAACTATTCAGAAATGTAAGTAGCTTACCATGGTACACAGGCATGGGCCACATTCTTGATGCGTTGGGTATCTGAGTGTAAAATTGGCTCACTGTTGCTGTTAAGTGCCATGGAGTTAGTTCTGACGCATAGTTACCACGTGTAGGGTTTCCAAGGAACAGCAGGTGGGTTTCAACTGCCAACATTATGGCTCACAGTCAAGAGCTGATCCTAAAATGTCACACTTTGTTGTTGTTGTTTAGTGCCATTGAGTCAGTTCTGACTCATAGCGACCCTGTATGGGGTTTCCAAAGAGTGCCTGGTAAGTTTGAACCACCGACCTTATGGTTCAAGCCGACCCTGTGCTACAGAGCTTTATCCCACAATGTCATACCAGGATGTCACATTAGTCCTAAATTGGCTAAAATTACTTAAATGCTTTTTTTGAAGGTGAATCTGGGTTCTAATTTTATCAAATCTCCAACAAAGACCTAAGAGGATAAACAAATAATGACAGTGACCCAACAATACATTTCTGTGAAGTGTCATATAATAAGTCATGTAATGAGATGCAGTACAGTGACAAGTTCCACCACTTCTATGATACTGGAAGCTATGCCACCAGCATTTCAAACACAAGCAGGGTCACCCATGGTAGACAGATTTCAGTGGAGTTTTCAGTCTAAAACCAGGCAAAAAGGCCTGGTGATCTATTTCTGAAAATTAGCCAAGGAAATTTTTATGACTCATAACAGGACATTCCAACTTACTTTGGAAATGTACGCGGGAGGAATCTATTAATAGAGAAAGACATCATTCCTGGTGAAGTAGAGTCAACAAGGGTACAGCAGAGTTTCAATGAGATGGATTAGATTCACAATGAAAGGAAGCAAGGCCAGGCATCAGTTCCTTCTATTATACATAAAATTGCTATGCGGTGGCATCAACTCAACAGCAGCTAACAACTTCAACAGGGGAAAGTTAAGTTACTGTAGTTTTAAGCATAAAGATTGGGAGTAACCATCGACACAGGAAAATTTTAATCTTTCTGTAGTGATAGACAAAGAAAGCTAGAGTAAAAGATAATGTTACCATTAAATAAGAAAATAAAAACACAAACATATAAATACTTCTGAGCAAGAGTAATATTCAAAATGTTTAATGAATGAGGTGCTGATCAATCAGAATGAATGCCAGTTATATAACCAGTATAGTCACACCAGTACACAAAAGCCCTGGCTACAGACAGAAATAGTTATCTAGACAAGGAAAACTGAAATAAATCTATACACATTGCTTGTTTTTTTTAAATGCCATTGAGTTGGTTCTAACTCATAGCGACCTTGTGTAGGGTTTCCAAAGAGTAGCTGAAGATTTGAACTGTTGATCTTGTGGTTTACAGTCCAGTGCTGATCCTACAGCACCACAACATAAGTCCATATGCATTACTAGATTAGGACAACATTGATCTATCTGGTATGATAATGGGATCCAGAAAGAAGTGAATTTTTCTTTTTAGATTCCAAGATTTCCAAAAGTAATACATGTTATTGTTTTTAGGTGCCATCAAGTCAGTTCTGACTCATAACAACCCTATGCACAACAGATCGAAACAATTGTTGGTACACCTGTGCCCACTGCTGCTCCCACTATGCCAATCCATCTTGTTAGGGGTCTTTCTCTTTTTCTCCGATTCTCCACTTTACCAAACATAATATCCTTCTCCAGGGACTGGTGCCTCCTGATAATATGTCCGAAGTATGAGAGACAAAGTTTGGCCATCCTGTCTTCCAAGGAGCACTCTGGCTGCACTTCTTCCAATACATATTGTTAGTTCTTTTGGCAGTCTGTGGTACTTTTAATATTCTCCTCCAACACCATAATTCAAAGGCATCAATTCCTCTACGGTCTTTCTAATTCAATGTCCAATTTTTGCATGCATATGCGGTTACTGAAAATACCATGGCTTGAATCAGGCAGACCTGTGGCCTCAAATGGACACCTTTGTTCTTCAATACTTTAAAGAGGTCTTGTGCAGCAGATTTGCCTAATGCAATACATCGTTTTATTTCTTGACTGCTGATTCCATGAGTGTTGATGGCTGATCCAAGAAAAATGAAGTCTTTGACGACTTCAATCTTTTCTCCATTGATATGGATATTGTTTATTGCTCCAGTGGTGAGGAATTTTGTTTTGTTTACATTGAGATGCAACCCATAGGAAGGCTGTAGTTTTTGATCTTCATCAATAACTATTTTAAGTCCTCTCTGCTTTCAGCAAGCAAAGTTATATCATTTGCATATTGCAGGTTGTTAATGAATCTTCCTCCAATCTTGGTGCTGTATTTTTCTTCATATAATTGAGTTTCTCAGATTATTTGTTCAGCATACAGGTTGAATAAATATGGTGAAAGGATACAACCCAGGTACACAACATTTCCAAATTTTAAACCATTTGGTATTCCCTTGTTCTGTTTGAAAAACTGCTTCTTGATCTATGTACAGGTTCCTCATGAGCACAGTTAAGCGCTCTAGAATACTCATACTTTGTAATTTTGTCATAGCTTGTCAAACATACAATACAAAAATACATACAATCTTTATATATTTGGAAAAAGGATAATGTAAATTCAGAATTACTTCTTACAAGCACAACTTTCAATAATAGTCTAAAAATCTAGCAACTCTAATTATTCATTATAACTGTTTAAAGCATTGCCTAAATTGGAACACTCAGAAATAATTTTGTGCATAGAATTTTAGCCAACATTCAAAGTACCCTAACCTCCATCACAAAGGCCTGGTCTTTATATTAGTAAGAGACTACTTATACTGAATACTTAGCATATGAGGAGCTTTCTCAATTACTAAATATATTTGTGTCTTTAAGGAAACTCTATGAGGTAGGAACTTATTTGCAAAGGCAGTTGATTAAATAACATATATTTTTACTATAGAATGAGAGCCATATCATACTACTTTAAAGATTACATAGCTTCATTCTTTTTTTTTTTTAACTAACAAGCAAATAATCAACTGTTATCAAGGCCACAGCTTCAGTCAAAATATATTCAGCCAGATATGCAAACTTGTTCCATTGGCATTCTATTTTCATCTACAATGAACTAGGGAGTTAAACTTTACTAAGCATCTTCTATATGCCAGACACTGCAAATTACATTGAAATATCACATAATCCTCACCCCAAGGTCCAAAATGTGTATTACTACCTTGATTTCACAGATTAGAACATTAAAGCTCAAAGAGGCTAAGTAACTCATAAGTGGCCAGAGTTTTGGTATATCAGTGCTCTGAAACTGAAGCCAATTGTCATGGATTGAATTGTGTCCCTCCAAAATATACATCAGCTTGGCTGGACCATGATTCTCAATGGTTTGGATGTGATGATCCCCTATGATATGATTTGATATGAAGATTAAGCATGGGATTGCTGTTGTTGTTGTTATGTGCCATGGAGTCGGTTCCAACTCATAGCGACCCTGTACAGGGTTTCTGATGCTGTAAATCTTTACAGGAGCAGAAAGCCTCATCTTTCTCCTACAGAACAGCTGGTAGTTTTGAACTGCTGACCTTGCGGTTCACAGCCCAATTTGTAACCACCCTGATCCGACTTACGGGAGATTCCCAAGAGTGTGGCATATAATACATTTTACCTTACAAGAGATAAATGGAGACGTGACTGGCTGACAAGCTTTCAAGACAGAATCTAGACCCAGAGGGCGTGGAGGAAGGTAGAATCTCCACTGTTGTTGTTGTTATGTGCCTTGGAGTCAGTTCCGACTCATAGCGACCCTGCACAGGGTTCCCAAGGCCGTAAATCTTTACGGGAGCAGAAAGCCTCATCTTTCTCCCACGGAGCGGCTGGTAGTTTCAACCTGCTGACCTTGAGGTTTGCAGCCCAATTCATAACCACTATGCTACCAGAACTCCACTGAGTAGTATCCAATCTGTCTAGGTGGGGCTGATGAAAGGAAATGTGGATAGGTCTCTTGTGATACAATAGTGAATAATTGTTATCAGGACTGATTGTGAGAGTTGGAAATGTAAAGGTAGACGTTTTGTAGCAAAAGAAGGGGAGAGATTAGCTTTGCAGTCTAGGAGTGGAGGTCCCTGGGACCATCAAGGGAGAAGAGCAGAGTGCAGGACCCTACCCAGAGAAGCAGTGACGCCAAAGATTGAGGAAGAGATGTGGAGAGATGGAGTGAGTGGCTGGGGACTTTAGACCCAGAGAGGGTTCTGATGACCAGGAAAGGGGAGGGGGCAGGGGGGGAGACAGGCAACCTGTGGTTGGTTGATGATGTGTGGAGGGGATTGTAACCATGGCAATGAAACGATATATGATAGAATGAATGTAAAGCTAATGTTATCCTATGTAAACTATCACATAATTCACAATAAAATATTTAAAAAAGAGAGAGAGAGATAAATGGAGCGAGTGAGCAGAAAAAGTGGGGCCTACTTCCACCAAGATAAAAGAAGTAGAGTGGAGTGTGTCTTTTGAACCTGGGGTCTCTGTACTGTAAAGCTCATAGATCCAGGGGAAGATTGATAACAAAACATATGGAGATCTCCAAGCAACACTGGGCCTACAGATGCTGAAAGAAGACAAGAACCTTTACCTGGAATTGAGAAAGAGAATGTCTTCCCGTAGTCTGAATTTGGACTTTCAGCCTGCTAACCTATGTTAGTATGAATTTCTGGTAATTCAAGCCATCCACTTGTGGAATATTTTCTTAAAGAAGCATTAGATAACTATGACACTAGTGTTTCCAAAAAATGTATCCTGTGGTCGCTCCACCACAGACTAAATGGTATTCATAGTAACAAATCAAAAACTTAAGGAAAATGCATAACTTGTTGTTGTTAAGTGCCATCGAGTCAGTTCTGACTCATAACAACCCTGTAAAGTGTTTCTGAGTGACTATTTGAGTTTGAACCACCAACTTTGTAGTCTAGGTAATTTATTCTATAGCACCATCTAGTATAGTATATTCAAGAAAAAAAGAATGTGAATAGATGATTTTTAGAAAGAGTTGAAAACAGTGTCAAAGAAAAGATTATAATAAATATGAAAGTTTTACTTTCTATAATATAGAGGGCAGTAAAATAATTAGTATGTCTTTTCTAGTCAATAGTTTTTGTAACTCCCACCAAACAACTTTTTCCTGATTGTTGTGAGTAATAGAAGGTGAGAGGAGATGAATTATATGATGCAGTTGTGAGTGATTGGTAACGGCTAATTGTGATTGTAAAAACAGGAACTCTAATGTGGGTACAAATGAAATCATCTTAGATGCATGAATGGGAAACTCACTGTCATCAAGAAGGCAGAGTAATAAATGGAATGTGTCCTTTGGACCCAGAGATTCCTGCACACTGAATCTCCTCCATTCAGGGACAGAAAGTTGTGACACCAGAGAAGTGATAGAGTAACAGCAAAGCAAAGATCCAGAGTATGAGGCAGAGTGGTTGGCGTTTCAGCCCACAGAGCCAGGAAAGCTGAGTGCAAGCCAGGAAGCTTGCATTTGGAGTGGGTTGCCTCAGATACTTAACTGGGGAGTTAGGTTTGCTTGTTGACAGAGCTCAAGCTGAACACTTTCAGGCAAAGTCTACTAGCAGAGAGGAGTGCCCTTTGGGCATTTATCAGCAGTATTAATGAGCTCTGTTAACAATGCTTGAGCAGGCCAGAGGCCAGGCCACAAGGCACCTTGGGCTGAGTGAAAGGTCTTCCTGCAGACATGGCTGAGAAGGGTCTGTCCTTAATCAAAGATCTGTGCCATGAGCATTTCTTATCCTAAATTGTAGGAAAAATGCATAACTTTCTTCCCAAGTAAGGAGCCCTGGTGGCACAGTGGATTATTAGTTGCGCAGCTAATTACAAGGTCAGCAGTTCAAATCTACCAGACGCTCCACAGGATAAAGATGAGACTTTCTGCTCCTGTAAAGATTTACAGGCTTGGAAACCTTATACTGGGTTGCTTTGAGTCAAACTAGCTGTACATTCTTTCTTTCATCATGAAATTTTAAATGACATAAAAGCAAAAAATGTAAGTGTTCAAGAGCAAAGATATCATTGAGAAGACTAAGGTGTGCCTGACCCACA
>NW_006408711.1:4503638-4526125 GCF_000296735.1 Chrysochloris asiatica
GATGAGAATTAGAGTGCTGTAGGAGGGAAGGTTAAAGTCAGAATAGGATAAAGATCTCTGCCTCATAGGTATTAGCCTTGGGCTGATGTGGAGCTTGATTCTACTTCTTCCTTGTTAAGTCAGAGGTGGTGAGACCATTTTTTACAAGTAGCCCTAAAAGTGTTTTGGGTTTTTTTTAAATATTAAAATTACAGTTCTCCTCAAAGATATGCAATCTGTATTTTACATTACGTTAAACAAATCTCCAGAAACCTAGACAATGCTCGAAGACTTCTGGGTGCCTTTATCATTAAATACACCCCTGCAAAACAACCTTATTAATCCCTCAAGAATGCCCATTCTTTTTTTCCCAAGGACCTTGCTCTCTTTGCAGTAACAGATGGTTGATGTTTACCCTAAAAGTTTCTTTTTTCCAAAACATGTATCTCTAGAATTTTGTTTATTCCATGTGACTTGCTCTTCTGCATTACTGTTTAACCTTCAAAAAACCAGCTGTACATTCTTTCTTTTATCATGAAATTGTAACTGACATATAAGCAAAAAATATGCTTTGTGATAGTCACAACAGTTTCTCTAGAACTGACTGCCTATTTACAAACATCTTTCTTAGTTTTAATAGTTAATCTCTTTATTGGCAAAGTCTTACTGTTTTTAACAAATCTAATAAGAAGCCCAGCTACAGAAAAAAAGGGGAAAAAAAGGTTTCAAGAAAACATATCTGAAATAATCAAATCACAAATATAGATATTTCCTTAATATCTATTAATATCCTTAATGTCTAATAATGTTTATTTATAATGTTTGTTCATTATTAATATTGTTGTTATGATGTGCCGTGGAGTTGGTTCTGACTCATAGTGACCCTGTGCAGGGTTTCCGAGGCTGTAAATCTTTATGGGAGCAGAAAGCTTCTTCTTTCTCCCGCGGAACAGCTGGTAGTTTCAAACTGCTGACCATGAGGTTCTCAGCCCGATTCGTAACCACTACGTGGGACCATAATTTAAATTAATATAATACATTTATTAGACTACTGCCAGGAATTTGTCATAAATTTCCCAAGTGTTTATTTTATCTTCCAAGCACCATAATCTCTCAGCAAACTTATACTATCCTTCTGGGTAAGTAGAAGAAGTTTTGTTAAAAAGTATAGAAAAGGATAGGAAAGAGAAAAAAAGAAAAAAAAATTCTTGACTTTTTCCTTCTTATACTGAAATCCAACCAAAACACTTGACTCAGAAGGTTTTTAGTTATGAAGAAATACACTTAAACTAAAAACATTTATCACACTTTTCCTTAAAAATTGATAAAACTTAAGGAAACTTGTTTGTACACCGTCAACTAACTCATAAAAGCATCTTTATCACTGTATTCTAAATTCAGGTTATTCATCTGATCAGTTTTCCAACAATGATACTATCATCAAAGAATAACATTGAGGCATAGTTCATTTTAACTGTCTCGAAAAAGAATATTTCTTGTTAAAGTCTTTGAACTTCTGAAACCACCAGACAGAAAGAGATCTGAGGTTTACGTTTTCCATTTCAAGAGTGTCAGTTAAATCGTAAGACCTATCAAGAAGCATAGGATTACTAGCTAGAATATTTAAGAGACAAATTTGTATCCTTAAGGACTGCAGTCCCAAAAGTGTGGTAATCCCATTACCTAAGGAAGGGTTTGATGTAGGCGCTAAATTGATTTTAAGAGTCAAGTAATCTCTGCTGCATCTCAAATATGTTCTCTAGAGGAGGCACCGGAGTCCTGTTGTGGCACTGTGAGTTAATGCACTGGACT
Source organism: Chrysochloris asiatica (assembly GCF_000296735.1). NCBI lineage: Eukaryota > Metazoa > Chordata > Mammalia > Afrosoricida > Chrysochloridae > Chrysochloris > Chrysochloris asiatica. The sequence continues at coordinate 4,505,430 of NW_006408711.1, forward strand.
GCAAGGTCGGTTTGAAACACAAGGTAGGCATTTCAAGCTCACCAGTAGCTCCTCGGAAGCCCTCTACAGGGATATTATGGGTCGGAACTGACTCGATGGCACTTAACAACAACAAGAGGAGACACCAGTAGCTCATTGTTGTTAATAAGTGTCATCAAGTCGGTTCTGACTCATAGAGGCCCTGTCTAGGGTTTCTAAGGAGCAGCTGATGGGTTTAACTACCGACCTTGTGGTTCCCAGTCCAGTGCTGATGCTGCAGAGCCTCATGGTTTCACCTCTCAAATTTGCATTATTCTACCCCATGGATATAGAGTCATACAAGCTCCTGTTGTTTCCTAACAAACCCACCAACAAAACAATTTTATAATTAAACTATTAATTATACAGCAAACTATAAGGAGCCCTGGTAGCATAATGGGTAAGCACCGGACTGCTAACTAAAAGGTCAGCAATTCAAATATAACCAGTCACTCCACCAGAGAAAAACCTGGCAATCTGCTTCCATAAAGATTACAGCCAATAAAAATTCATGGGGGAAGTTGTACTCTGTCACATGGGGCTGCTAAGAGTTAAAATGGACTCAACGACACCTAACAACAATAACATGACTAACAATAAACAATAAAAGGACTCTGGACATTCATTCCTCCTCAAGTTCCTTGTAGTAGAGAGCTCAAAACTATATAAAGGAGGACATTATTTGTTTAGGAAGAAAATATTTCATTCTACAAATACCCAAGCTTAAAAGTTACTCTTTATTTCCAAGAATGTATGTGTGGAGTAACAAATTTTTAAACAGAAATAGCTATTTATTGGGATAAGTACTAAATAATTTTAAACAAAATAAAGTTTTATTGTAACATATAAAATCCAAGCTAAAAACGTTTATAGAGATCGAGTAAAAATCCTAACACTGATCATTTGTTGTTAAATGTCACTGAGTTTGTTCTGACTGAAAACTACCTTGTATAGAGTTTCCAAGGGTTTGAACCACTGACTTTGTGGTTAGCAGTCCAGTGCTTATCAGAAGTACAGTGATAATATCAACAAGCATTTCCTGAGCTCTTACTCTGACACAAAATTTCTAAACACTTTGGTCTTATTATGCCCTTTTTTGGTTGCGGAAAGCAGGGTTTACTGGGTGAAAAATTCATCCAAAATTTCAGGAAGTGGTGGAGTCACAATTCAAACCCAAGTTTTACACTATACACATTACTGTCAGAAGTTATCTAATTTATTCCTCATAATGCTATAACGCTAGGAAGTAGAATGGTATTTTTTAGATGAACTAATTTTTGTACCCATGGTGAAACTGAGGCCCAAAGTGTGCTGTGGAGACCAAAATTCACACAATTTAGGCAAATTCACACAGCTTATACTTATAGAACTTGAACTCTAGGCCAGTGTCTTAGGACTTCATGTAAAATACACTTTCAACATAGCTTGCTGGTATCAAACTTTGGTACTCGATATTTGCTCTCATACGCATACAAAAAGTAAATTACCAGGTTCCCAATTAGACTGTGTCTGATTTGCTTCTAAGCCCATTGCCACCAATTAAGAATACATTTTATTTGGATAATATTGAATTTATCACCAACAGCCTATATTGAAAATCAGCAATGCTGAAATAAGGATAACAATATTATAAAATCTAAAGCTACCAGTATCAAAGGAGAACCATTATAAAGACTTCTTCTCAGAAGTTCTATAAGAAAAGGCTTGAGGGTTTTGTTTTGTTTTTTATAACCCCAATTTTTTTTTTTTTTTTATTTGTTGAGTTTCCAAAGCATCTTAATTTTATATGACTTATGTTGTTGAGATCTTTTTTTGTTTTTTGGTTAATATTGTGCACATCTTAATTCTCCTTCAAAACTGTAAACACCTTGAAAACAGGATCCTCACTTAGATTATCACTCTGCACACATTTTCTTTCTTTTTTGTTTTTTTAAGATGATTCTGATTCATTGAACCCCTAAAGGACAGAGTAGAACTAAATTGAGTGATGGTTTCCATGGGAGAACATTGGTTTTATACTCATCGTTTCACTGCAATGATTACAATTTCCTCCATACATCATCATTCAACAGTATTTTTGCTTCTACTCCCTTTGTTTCATATTTGTTTGTTTGTTTTAGGGGGGAGATGTACACAAAAACACTCAGGAATATATAATCATTTAAACAACCAAAAGGGCACATTCTGCATGCCTGCCTCCTGGCTGCCAGCACACAGCCTTTCTCTTTCCATGAGTCTGGAGTCCTCAGCTGCTCTGACTCTCCATCTCTGCCTCCATCTCTGGTGTTGTTGCTTCTCTGGATAGGGTCCCACATTCCACTCGTGCTCTTCTCCCTTGATGGTCCTAGGGTCCTCTGTTCCTGGTCTGTTAGAGTTAACTACTCCCTCTTTTTTGTTACAAAACTTCTATCTTTACAGTTGTGACAGTCACAATTAGCCATGATAACAATTACTCACTATTGAGTCATTAAGAATCTTATCCCCATCTCGACAAGATGAAAACTATTCAGTGGGGACTTTATCTTCCTCCACACACTCTGAAATTAAACTCCCTCTGAAAACTTGTAAGCCAGTCACTTCGTGCCTTTATAGCCCCCCATTTTAGGTAGCCAATGTCTAAGTTGCCTGTCCCTATCAACCCTGTATACAGAGTGGATAGGATTTATAAGGCTTGATTTTTTTTTTTTTTTTAAGTAAAACTATTACCCATTTGACTCATATTTGTAAATGGCTTAAATTAGATAATATTTCTATTACCTGACACAAGAAGCTGAAAGGCCCATGTTACAGGTCAGGAGCCTACCACAAAGCATCAGATAGGAAAGGTACTTCCTTTCCAGGTGCAGAAAATCTTATATTTTGGTAGCCCACACAGGTCTATCATCATTACCTCTAGCAGTAGTGGATAATTTGCTATTTCCTTACCATTTCAGCATCTTTCCAATTCACCTGACATTTAATTTGGCCTCTAAACAGTAAATTTTCAGAACTAACTAGGCTAACAACGTGGATTCTAACACAAAGTTTTTATTCAGAGAGAGTACTTGTTCTAGAAAATTCCTATTACCTATTTAAAAACACACACATAAACACAGGGATAAACAAGTTCATGAATTACATTTAATTTAAAGCAACATAGCTCAACAAAGGATTTAACAACAAAATAAGAGACAGCTTTGCAGATTGGGAAACATTTTTAGAAACCATATATACTCATTCCTTTTATCAACAATGGGTTAGGATCCAAAGACTCTTTTTAAGAGTCAAGCTGTGTCCCATCTTCAGTGTCAGTGTGTGTTTCCCCTTACTCCCACCACTCATTGCTTGTTGGACACCCAGTTACACCTTGGGATGCATGTAGTATAGTGGAGCAACCCTTCCCCACTGCTTCTTCACACCACCACTGAGCCTGCAAGGGTAGGGGTGGTGGCGGTATTGTCTGCCACATCCCTGACATCTATCTGCCCCACAGCCCCACATACCCCATTCTCTCATCCCTCTTTTTGCCTCTCTCCAACCACCTTCCTGGAACCTTTATGTCCTTATTCAGCAAGTCCATCCCAGCCTGACACTTGAAATTCTCCTGCCATCCCCTATGCTCTTCAAGGCCAAACCAAAACGTTATGGATGAATGGAAGAACACATGCCATGGTTTTTAGGCACCATCACTTATGTGGCCCCGTCACTGACAAAATTTTCATTATATCATTCAGGGTGCCATGCGGAGGGTAGCCTAGGCCTAGCCATGGCTCCACATGGAGCCCAGACTTTCGGAAGCACCACCCGAGAATTTTTTCAAAGTTATCATGAATGTGAAATGTCAGATAATGACATAGCTGAAAAGTGAGGTGTATGTGTACAGAATGTTGTTGTTAAATGTCGTTGAGTCAGTTCCAACCCATAGTAATCCTGTATAGGGTTTCCGAGGAGCAACTGATAAGCTTGAACCACTAACCTTGCAGTTCAAACCAACCTTGCAGTCCAGCGCATTAACCCACAGTGCCACACCAAGACTCCATATGTACAAGATAAGGGTTTAATAATCAAAATATGTTAAAAAAAAAAAAAACTATCAAAATTTATAAAAATAAAAATTTTATTTTTGCCAATCAAAAACTGACCAAGAATTTGAATATATGTCTCAACAAAGAAGACACTGTTGTCATTGCTGTTAAATGCCATCTAGTCTGTTCTAACAGCAGCCCCATGCACAACAGAAGAAAACACTGCCTAATCATGTGCCATCTTCACAATCATTCATTGGCAATGCAGGTCCTGAAAGCTGTATTTCGTTAGAATCACCATGGTCAAATCTGCTTTGAGGAGCTAGCTCTTCCCCAGTAGTACTTTGTCTTCTAACCTAAGGGCTCATCTTTCAGCACTGTATCTGACAATATTCTGGTGCTATTCATAATGTTTTAATATTCAACATTCTGGTATTAACTTAGTGTCCCACTGCTATTCATAAGGTTGTCAATGGTTAAATATTCAGAAGCAGTCCACGTTTCCTTCTTCCTTATCTGTCTTAGTCTGGAAGCTCAGCTGAAATCTGTCCAACATGGGTGGCCCTGTTGGTATTTAAAATACTGGTGGCATACTTTACAGCATCAAAGCAACACACAAGCCACCACAGTATGAGAAACTGATAGACAAGTGGTAGAAGAAAAACAAATGGCAAAAAAAGCCAAACACATGGAAAGATCCTGTCAACATGATTTTTCATTGTTGTTGTTATTAAGTGCCGTTGAGCTGGTTCCAACTCACACAGACCCTGTATAGGGTTTCTGAGGAGTGGCTGGTGGGTTTGAACTGCCAGTGAGCAGTCCAGTGCTTATCCTACAGTGCCACACCAGTACTCAATTAGCCAATAGGGAGATGTATTAATGCGCCAGACTGCAGCCGTTTGAACTGCAAGGTTGGCGGTTCAAACTCACCAGCTGCTCTTTGGAAACCCTACACAGGGTCGCTATGGGTCGGGATTGACTCAACGGCACTTAACAACAACAACAACAACATATCAAAACTACAATAAGAAACCACTTTACCCCCAGAAGGATGCGTGAGATTTTTTAAAAAATGAAAATATTGGGAAGGATGTGGAGAAGTTGGTAACCTTATCTACTGCTGGTCAGAATACAAAATGGTATAGTCGCTGTGGAAAACAATATGTAGGTTGTTCAAAAAGTTAAATACAGAGCTACCATATATGTATATTGTTAAGTACCATCGAGTCGGTTCCAATCCACAGTGACCCTGTAATATGGTTTCTGAGGAGTGGTTGGTGGGCTTTAACCACCGATCTTGTAGCTCAAACTGACCTTGCAATCCAGCGCAATATCCTGCAGTGAGTGCCACACCAGAACTCCCTTCCTATATATATGACCAGGAAACTCAAAAGCACTTAACAACAAAAATACACACATAATGGACTATTACTTAGTCATAAGATAAATGAAGTCCTGATGCATTCTACAACATGTTGAGCACCAAATCAATATGCTGGCTAAAGTAAGTGAATCACACACACAAAAACTCATCTTTGTGACAACCTTGAAAACATTCTCAGGTTATACTTCCAATAGTCTTTGTTCCATGTGAGACCATGGGCAGACCCTAGGTACCCTCATTCATATAAAACAGCTAAAATAACTACTAAGGAGCTCTGATGGCACTGGGCTGCTAACCAAAAGTTAAGTAATTAGAACCAACACATTATTCCTCAGGAAAAAATATAAGGCAATCTGCTCCTGTACAGATTAAAGCCTAGGAAGCCTAGTTTGTCCTAAAGAGTCACTATGAGTTACAACTCAATAGCATAAAGCAACAAGCAAATGTATGTTGTTGTTGTTGTTATGTGCCGTCGAGTCAGTTCCGACCCATAACGACCCTGTATAATAGGGTTTCCGAGGGTGTAAATCTTTACGGGAGTAGAAAGCCTCATCTTTCTCCTGCGGAGCACCTGGTAGTTTCGAACCGCTGACCTTAAGCTTCGCAGCCCGATTCGTAACCACTATGCTACCAGAGCTCCTTTGTCCTAAAGAGTCACTATGAGTTACAACTCAATAGCATAAAGCAACAAGCAAATGTATACAGACCAAGTTTCTTAGTGGTTACCAAGGGCAACAGGGAGGGAAAAAGAGGAGTCATTGTTTAGGAAGAAGTGAGTTTAATGGTGAAGGAAATCTGGTAACAGACATTGATGTAGGTTGAACAACTTGATTAATGTAACTGATGTTACTAAATTGTAGGGTAGGACTCCTGGTAAGTGATCAACTGCTAACCAGAAGGTTGGCAGTTTGAACTCACTAGCCGCTCTATGAGAGAATGATATATCAGTCTGCTTGTATAAAAATTACAGTCATGAAAACCCAATGGGACAGTTCTACTTTGTCCTCTGTCCAAGTGAAAAATGCTAAACTAGCAAATGTTTTGTTTTATATATGTATTAACAACAAATAAAAGCAACCTTTAAATAAGGAGAATTCATGAATTTTTATGCATTATTTCTACTCCCATAATAGTAATTCAGAAAGGCTCATACAACCTGTATTTAACATTGCTTTGAATCTTACCTCTTTTTCTCACTGAAACAATAAAATAAAATTGGCAGTGTATTGAATAGAAAGCATAAAAATATTCATAAACAGAGCGGTTATAGCAAAACAGAGCAGACTAACAGGAAAAGTAGCCAGATGCCAGTGATCACAGCAATGCATGGTACCAATTAATTATACTCAGCTTTTAAATCACTATCAGATATACTGTTAAGTGTTGGGAAAATATTTAAAGACAGGAAAATACGGGAATTCTATATTTGGTATGAGAGAATTTAAATATACATGGACTACTTACCCCAGCAACTACTACAAAATGAAAAGTTTGATTTGTTCAGAGAATGACTAAGATAAAGCAAACTGATTTCATTATGAAATTCTATTATCTATAGGTTTATTAAAATGTTATATATGAATAAACACTACAGAGTTAGAAATGTTTACAGAATCTTACTCCCCATGGAATACATACCTAGCTTCATAAATGCTCATGAATACTCATCTCTTATTTTCTTAAATATTTATGAATAACATAGATTTTAACTCAACAGCATTTTTCTTGGCAAAGCTCTTCTTCCAGATGCAGCATCAAGTATGGTCTTGAATTAAGGATCAAGTAGCATCCTTCATGCTGCTTCCCCAAACCATCTGCTAGTTTTGTGGGTTTTTAATAAAGCAAATGCCATCTTAAATGTTTCCATTTCCAATGTTCCTAGCCACATAAATAAGTTAAATTCAATCAATGTTTAATAAACTATAAACACACATAAAGAAAAGATTAGAGAATTACACTTTCAGTATTTTTCTCTTATATGCAGATGAAGGCAAACATACTTTCTATATATGTAGCATTTTAAGATGTATTTATTTATTTAACTCCCTTTTTGAGACTTGATTATCTCAAGTTTGGACTCTTCCTTACATACAGAAGAACAGGTCTAAAAGAAATTATACAATGAGTAAAGACTATAAATATTTACACTGAACTTAAACTAGAACCCCTCGAGTTTAGAGCTTGATTCTGGGTCGTATTTCAGTTTCTGACTCCATGCCCACTCTTAGGAGGCAGGGGAAGAAACATGGAAAAGAGAAGATCCACAAATCTAATTCCAGATCAAATGTGCTCTACAATCACTTCGTTTTAATTGCTCACCCTGATTGCAATTTGACATCTGTTTCAGTGTTCCTTCCAGGAATCAAGTCACTGAGGCAGGGAAGCCTAAATCACCAGTTGTTCTGTCTTTCCTGTCTAATTATTTCTCACACAAGGTTCTATATGATGGACACATACTTAAAATGAAACATTTTAAACAGAGAAAATAACAAGAGTTTTTTTGTTTTGTTTTGTTTTTTAAAATTATAGACTAGAATATTAATTCCTACTTTTGTGTAGTGGTTATGAGTCAGGCTGCTAGCCTCAAGATCAGCAGTTTGAAACTGCCAGCGGTTCTGCAGGAGGAAGGTTTTCTGCTCCCATTAAGATTTATAGCCTTGGAAACTCTATCCAGGATCACTAAGAGTTAGAATTGACTCCACAGCACACAACCACCACCAACAAAGATCTACAGCCTCAGAAACCCCATGCAACACCACCACCACCATGACCACTTTTGCTTATAAACATGTACATTTTCTCTTGTAACTCCCTTTCTAATATTTAGTAAGGTTTTAGAGCAACTTGTGACTATTTCAACTCAATGTTACTAAACATTGTGCTTTATTCTAATCTGTAACTTCTGTAGGTCTTAAAACTTTTACTTTGGTGATGAAATTTATAAATGTGAGTAATTTAATTATGAATTAGATTAAACTTTTCCCTGATATGTTCTTTTCTTTGTTCCTTATGATTCTATATTCTTTATCCATTCTCTCCTTCCCCCATAAAAATGTTCTTTTTAAAGAGGTAACCGAGAATTTTTTTGTTTTGAATACTACATAATTCTATAAAATTGACCATTATCGGCCTCCATTTATTAGTTTTAAATATGTATTACTCATAGAATAAAGGAGCTTAGGTAGCATAGTGGTTACGAATTGGGCTGCTAACCTCAAGGTCGGAAGTTCGAAACTACCAGCCGTTCCGCAGTAGAAAGATGAGGCTTTCTGCTCCTGTAAAGATTTACAGCCTCGGAAACCTTGTACAGGGTCACTATACGTCGAACCCACTCCATGGTACATAACAACAACAACACTCATAGAATATGGAAGGTTGTCAGTTGGAAAACAGAGGCTTAGTTGGCTATCTAAAGAGCCTTACATTGGGTCTTCTAATACTATTCTCAAATTACATTACACATTCAGCTACTGTATTTTGTGAATGGGTTAAAAGGGATTTTTAAAAAGGGAGGGGTGGATTTAACAAGTTAAATATAAGCATTTACCGAAAGGAAATGGGGATAAGACTCTTGTAGTTCAATAGTGAATAATTGCCATCAGGACTGACTGTGAGGGTAGGAAATATAGAGGTAGATGCTTTTCGACAAAAGGAGGAGAGTGATTGATTTTGCAGTCCAGGAGTGGAGGTCACCGGGACCATCAAGTGAGAAGAACCGAGAGCGGGACCCTACCTGAGAGGCAGTGATGCCAGGGATGGAGACAGAGACCATGACGTGGACACATGGAGCGGCAGGGACTCTGGACTCAGGGAGAGAGACAGGGTGTGTGCTGGTGGCGGGGGGCGGGCCTGTGGGGTGTACCCTTTGGTTATTTGATGATATATGGAAGGGACTGTAATCATTGCAATGAAACGAAATACATAGGATGAGTGTAAAGCTAATGTAAACTTTGCAATAAAAACGTATATATATATATACATATATACATTTACAACATGCCACTTGAGAATTCACTATTGTGGGAGTTGACAATCTAACCTGGCATCCCACTAAACTATAGTAGTACAAATGAAAAACTTAAAATTTGTGCAAAGAACCTTAAAACTGCTTATTTTCTTCCTAAGGTTTGTCAATATCATCTTTATTATTTTCATGATTTCAGATATTGGCACTGCCCATACTCTATTCCAGCTCAATCAAAACTCTTTGAGTAGAACTTCTGAGATATCAAATCTAGCTCAAATTAAAGCCTGTTACAAGTCTAGATGGAGCCCTGGTGTGGCGCTGTAGGACAAGCACTTGACTGCTAACTTCAAGGTCCTCTGAAACCTACCAGCTGCTCCTCTGAAACCCTATACAAGGTCACTATGAGTGGGAACGGACTTGACAGCACTTAACAATAGAAGTTTGTAGTTAGATAATTCTCCTGGGAACCAAGGCTATAATGATGTTAAATTACTAAACTCCAATTTTGCTGTGTCCCCCACCTGCCTGAGCACGAGTCCAAACATGTCTTTACTGCTGGTTAATGAAAAATCAGTAACAGGTTTCTTGGATCAGACCTTGGTCATCCTCTTAAGACTACACTCCTAGTCCAGCTGAATTTTGTCCATTGTAACCTTAATTTTTGATTCCTAAGAGTTCTGGTAGCGTAGTGGTTATGAATCAGGCTGCTAACCTCAGGGTCATCACTTCGAAACTACCAGCTGTTCCATGGAAGAAAGATGAGGCTTTCTGCTCCAGTAAACATTTACAGCCTCGGAAACCCTGTACAGGGTTGCTATGAGTCAGAACCAACTCCGCGGCACATAACAACAACAACAAATGTCATTATTCTACTTTCTGTTCTGATCCTCACTCTTTATAGTGTTAGCTTTGGATTTGGGATTTGAAAATTAAGTAGTATCAAGCATGAGCTTTAGGTATTTAGAAGACTAAAGAAAGAAAAAAAAGAACAAAATTAATCAATAGTAACTCATCATGGCCCAGAATGCATTCAAACCAGCAAAAATCTAGGTAAGTTAATTTAACTGATGCCACTGGGTTGGTGTAGAATGTGAGAAATAACACAAGCAGGGTAGAGACACTGTTGTCACCCTTATTGTGTGCTTCCTTCTGAATATTATGCCAAATTTCTTCCATCCATTCCTTCTTCCTCAATCTTTGCATCTTGTTTAATACAAGAATTTTATTATAATGCATTTTTAATTATATTATCATCTTGGATTCAGCAGATCATGCATTACAAAACACTTTTTTTTTTGCTTTTAAACTGTACATAACAAAAGTACTGATTTCAATCAATGTCACTCTTCATTTGCTATTTGCCTGCCTATCTAGATAAATTAGTTGACCACAAGAATGAAGGGAGGCAGTGAAGTAATACCTCAAGATTTTCAACACGATAAAAATTTGAAATAAGCTAAGGTACCTAACTAAAAAGGTGCTTCCCAACAAAAGAACAAAGAGACATTAAATGGAACAGTCTAAGGGACCTCTAACACATAACTTCTCTTTAAATAAAGTGGTGAATAGTAAGTGAATACTTAGTTGGTTGAAAAAAAAAAAACCATACACCATGCAGAAGCACATACAGAAACATAAAGCCAACAGGAACTGTCTTGACAAGTAGTAATGGTCAGATTTAAAAACAAAAACAAAAATTGAGGGATTAAAAACCCAAAACAAAAATTGTTACCCTGACTGACAAGTACAAGAATAAGCAAGCTGTTCGCCAGGAAGCCATCAGGACAAGCAATTAAGTGCCTCCAGGACAAATTTCCCTCTAAGACTGAAACTCAAAGGGAATAGTACACAAACAAGCATGTAAGCTTGCTGGCGACCACATTGGTCTACTGGTGAGTGGAAGAGGTGGAAAGGCATCAATGAAGAAATGGGCTGAGTTCAACCCCAGTCCATTGAATCCCGTTGACCTGGAGATGAGAGAGAGAAGAGGAAGGGCTGGTTGGTCCAAAGTGTGGTAAGAATTGAGGACACTTGAGCCCATGGACAAGGACTTAGCCACAGAGGGCTAGAGCTAAGAGTGAAGCATCCAGCTGATAGGAAGTGAGGGGAGATGCACAAGAACATCCAAACTTGCATACAGTACCCTTTTGACCTAGACTTGATGGCTCGATAATCAGAACTCGACTAGAGGAACATTGAAAAAAAAAAGCGTAAATTGCTTCAATTTGATGAACCTGACTTATACTCAGAGCAGTAGTTACTCTAAATACCAACAGAGAAGGAAAGAGTCATCACATCAAGTTTCAATGCTATCCCCTCTGTACACAGGGTAGATAGGGATGGGCAACTTAAACACTGGCTACCCAAAATGAGGGGGCAATAAAGGCACGAAGTGACTGGCTTACAAGGTTTCAAGAGGGAGTTTAGTTTAAGAGTATGGGGGGAAAGAAAGAGTCCCCACTGAATAGCTGTCATCTTGTCTAGATGGGTCTGGTGAAAAGAGATGGGGATAAGATTCGTAAGATTCAATAGTGAATAACTGTTATCGTGACTAATTGCGACTGTCACAATTGTAAAGGTAGCAGTTTTGTAACAAAAACAGGGGAGTGGTTAATCTTACAGTCCAGAAACAGAGGACCCTAGGACCATCAAGAGAGAAGCGTGCAAGCAGAATGCGGGACCTTATCCAGAGAAGCAGCAGCGCCAGAGATGGAGGCAGAGATGGGGGCATGGAGAAGGGGAGTGGCTGAGGACTAAGAAGAGAGGGACTAAGAGCTGGTGACCAGGAGCAGACTTGCAGAATGTGCCCTTTGGAGATGCAAATTGTTATATATGCCTGAGTGGGGTTTTTTGTTTGTTTGTTTGTTTGTTTGTTTTTTTAAAAAGCTAAAGTGGATAGAGAGAAATACTGTTAAGTGATGGTACATAGAGGGGATTATAATCCTTGTAATGAAACAAGCTGTATGATTTGTTGAATGTAAAACTGATGATATGCCCTGTAAATTTTCACTCAATCCACCGTAAAAACCTTAAATTAAAAAAAATAAATAAAATAAAATTGAGGGATAAAATAGAACAGCAGAGGGAGTGTGGAGATAGAATGAAAAAATGTGATGTCGTTTATAAAAGAACAAGGAAAAATAGAAATACCAAATATTTCTAAAAAAATTCTCAAACATCATCTTAAAAAATATTCCAAAAAATAAAAACAGTTGAATGATGTAAAACAGTAATTTACTAGAAAGAAAGAGAAAGGAAGAAGCACTCCCGTAAAGATTTACAGCCTCGGAAACCCTCAACAGGGTCACTATGAGTTGAAACCGACTCCACAGCACATAACCACCACCAACACCACCACCACCACACAGGATAATGTGCTAAACCGCAAGGTCAGTTTGAGCTGCAAGATTGGTGGTTCAAACCCACCAGCTGCTCCTTGGAAGCCCTATACAGGATCACTATGAATCAGCACCAACTTGATGGTACTTAACAACAATAAGTATTATTGGGTTTTAATCACTTAGTGGTCAAACAATCAATGTGCTTGACTGCAAGTTCACCCAGAAGAAGCTATGAAGAAAAACCTGGTGATCTCATTCCAAAAAAGAACGTTCTAATTTGGCAGAGTTGGAGTGGCCATGAGTCAAAATCAACTGAACAGCAATTGGTGTTATTGGATTCTCTTAGACCTATTTATAACATTTTCACCCCTCACCTTCCTAATGAGGCATCTTTCTTGAACTGTTAGTTCTTATTTGGCATTTGAAAACTATATGTTGATTTGAGATGAGTTTTAAAAATTGTAGCATTAAACAATATTCTTTAAATGATTTTATGCTATGTTGGTGAGTTTTAAAAAAAACACTAAGAAAAATGCACATTTTAAATGTACAATTCAATGAGTTTTAATAAATTATACACCCATGTAACCACCATATCAGCAGGTAACCATCCCTCTAGCAAATCTGCACCATGCAAACAACATCTGTTCTACTTTTTATTAACCTTATTTATTCTTTTATATACATTTACACGTCTCCACAGATATAGGAAGTCTAAGTTCCTTCCCGTAGCAAACTCTACCACTCGTCTGTCAGTTTGTCATATTGCAGTTGCTTGGATGTTGCTGTGATGCTGGAAAACTATGCCACCGGTATTTCAAATACCAACAGGGTCAATCATGTTGGACAGGTTTCAGTTGAGCTTCCAGACTAACTCAGACTAGAAACAAGGAGAGGCATACTACTTCTGAAGTTTAGCCACTGAAAGTCTTATGAATAGCAGTGGAACACTGTCATACAGAACCAGAAAAGTGAATTTTGAAAATTATGAATAGCACCAGAATACTGTCATATAAAGTGCTGGATGATGATCTCCTCAGGTAGGAGGACACTAAAAATACGACTGGGAAACAGCTGCCTCCTCAAAGAAAAGTTGACTGTGAAAAGCTGAATGTAGTAAAGCTTCTAGGACCTTCAATGGTTGATGGGCACAACTCAAATGCGGAGAAACACTTATAAACAGATTTGAAGCATAATATGGTAATGATCGCAGATCAGAAGAGTTACAGGATGACATGAAGAGCATCATATAAGGGGAAAGAAAAAGGTCATTAAGAAGGAAAGTAAGAAGAAAAAGACCAAAACGGATGTCCGAAGAGACTACATAACTTGCTCTCCATGGTAGAGATGCTAAAGCAACTGGAAGAACTAAGACGGTACAAGAGTTGAATATAAATTTTCAAAGGGCAGATCAAGTTTTATAATGAAATGTGCAAAGATCAGCTCAAAAACCAAAAGGGAAGAATTCTCTCAGCATTTCTCAATCTAAAAGACATGAAGAAAATAATTGAAGCCTAGACTTTTAGTATTGAAGTATTGGATGGATAAAATATTGAATGATTACAGTTAGCATCAAAAGAAGATGGAAGGAATACAGAAAGTCACTGTACCATAAAGAAATGATTGATGTTCAACCATTTCAAGAGGTAGTATATGATCAAGAGTCAATGGTACTAAAGGAAGAAGTCCAAAGTGCACTAAAGGCATTGGTAAAGAACAAGACTCAAGGAACTGATGGCAAACAAATTGAAATCTTACAACAAACTGATGCAGAACTCATCTATGCCAAGGAATTAGGAGGACAGCTACCCAGCAAACTGACTGATTGGAAGAGCTTCATATTTGTGCCCATTCCACAGAGAGGTAAAGAAACACAATGTGGAAATCATCGGACAATATCATTAATATAACATGCAAGTAAAATTTTGCTAAAGAAAACTCAAAAATGGTTATAGCAGTACATTGACAATGAACTGCCAGAGATTCAAGCCGGATTCAGACAAGGACCTGGAACGAGGAATATCACTGCTGGTGTCAGATGGATCTTGGCTGTGCTTTATTGATTATGCAAAGACTTTCGACTGTGTGGATCATGATAAGCTATCGATAATGTGAAGAATGAGTATTCCAAAACACTTAATTGTGCTCATGAGTAACCTGTACTTAGAGATAGTTGTTTGAACAAAACAAGGAGATACTGGGTGGTGTTAAATCAGGAAAGATGTGTTGTAGGGTTGTATTCTTTTACCATAATTATTCAATCTGTAGGCTTAGCAAATAATTCAAGAAGTTTGATTATATGAAAAAGAACTTGGCATCAGGTCTGAAGGAAGAACTCATTATCATTCTGCAACATGCAGATTGATGGTAACCTTGCTTGCTGAAAACAGGAGAGGATTTTAAATACTCACTGATGAAGATCAGTATAGGATACATTTCAATGTAAAGAAAACAAAAATCCTCACCACTAGACCAATAAGTAACATCATTATGAAGCAGCAGTCAAGAGATCAGACGACGTATTGCATTAGACAAATCTGCTGCACAGGAACTTTTTAAAGTGTTGAAGAACAAAGATGTCAGCTTGAGGACTAAGGTGTGCCTGACCCAAGCCATGGTATTTTCAATAACCTCATATGGATGCGAAAGCTGGACAGTGAATAAGGAAGATCGTAGAAGAATTGATGCCTTTGAATTATGGTGTTGGAGGAGAATACTAAAAGTGCCATGTGCTGCCAAAAGAACACATAGATCTGTTTTGGAAGAAGTGCAGCCAGAATGCTCCTTGGAGGCCAACACGGCCAAACTTCATCTCTCGTACTTTGGACATATTGTCAGGAGGGAACAGTCACTGGAGAAGGATATCATGCTTGGTAAGGTGGAGGGTCAGAGAAAAAGAGGAAGATCCCCAACGATATGGATTGGCCAGGTGGCAGCATTGATGGACTCAAGTGTGGCAACAGTAGTGAGGTTGGCCCAGGATCAGACATTGTTTCGTTCTGCTGTGCATAGGGTCACTATGAGTTGGTGCCAACTCAGTGACACCTAACAACAACAACAAATGGAGAAAAGAATGAAGTTATCAAAGATTTCATTTTGCCTGCATCCACTATCAACATTCATGAAGCAGCAGTCAAGAAATCAAACAAAATATTTTGTTAGTCAATTTTGCTGCAGACAGTCTCTTTGAAGTGTTGTTCAAGAGCAAAGATGTTTGAGGACTAAGGTGCACCTGATCCAAGCCATGGTATTTTTAATTGCCTCATATCCATGTGAAAGGCTGGACAATCAATAAAGAAGACTGTCGAAAATTGTTACATTTAAGGTAGGCTGTTGGAGAACACTATTAAAAGTACCATGGTATGCCAGATGAACAAACAAATGTGTATTGGAAGAAGTACAGCTAGAATATGCTTTAAAAGCCAGGATGGCACAACTTCATCCCTTATACTTCAAGAATATTATCAGGAAAACCCAGTCACTGGTGAAGGACATCATGCTTTGTAAAGTGGCAGATCAAGGAAAAAGAAGAAGACCCCCAAACAGAAGGATATGGAAGCAGCAAAGGGCTCAAATGTATAAGAATGGCACAGGATTGGACAGTGTTTCATTGTGCTGTGCATAGGGTCACTGTGAGTCAGAACCAACTCAATGGCACCTAACAACAACAGTAGCAACAAAGAGGTCTTTTGCAGCAGATTTGCCTAGTGTGATGTGTTGTCTGATTTCTTGACTTCTGCTTCCATGAACACTGACTGCAGATCCAAGTGAAATGAAATACTTGACAATTTCAATCTTTTCTCCATTTATCATGCTGTTGTATTTTGGTCCATTTGTGAGGATTTGATTTTTCTTTACAATGAGATGTAATCCACACTGATGACTTTAGTCTTTGATTTTCATCTGCAAGTGCTTCAAGTTTTCTTGGCTTTTAATAAGCAAGGTTGTATCATCTGCATATCTCAGGTTATTAATGAATATTCCTCCAATTCTGAAGCCACATTCTTCTTCATGTAGTCCAGCTTCTAGGATTCTTTGCTCAGCATACAGATTTAATAAATATAGTGAAAGGACACGCCCCTAATGTATACCTTTTCTGATTTTATACCAGAAGGTATCCTCTTGTTCTGTTCTAACAACTGCTACTTGGACTATGTACAGGTTCCTCATGAGCACAATTAAGTGTCCTAGAATGCCCATTCTTTGACTATTATGCATAGTTTTCTATGAACCACACAACTGAATACTTACGCATAACCAATAAAATATAGGTAAACATCTTTCTGATATTCTCTACTTTTAGTTATGATCCATCTGATGTCAGCAATGGTATCCCGCACTTCATATTCTTTTCTGAATCTGACTTGAGTTTCTTGCAGCTCCCTGTTGGCATGCTGCTGCAAATGTTTTTAAATTACCTTCAGCAAAATTTTACTTGTGTGTAATATTAATGACATTGTTCAACAATTTCCACAATTGTTTTGGTCACCTTTCTTTGGAATGGGCACAAATACTGGTATTTTCTAGTTGATTGGCCAGGTCATCAAGATCTTGACATAAGACTAGTGGTACTGCCAGCACTGCATCAGTTTATTCAAACATATCAATTGGTATTCCGTCAGTTTTGGGAGCCATGTTTTTGCTAATGGCCTTCAGGCAGATTACCTCTTACTGCTGTATACCTTCAAGTCAGTTTTGACTCATACCAACCCTGCATAGGTTTTCCAAGGAGTGGTTAGTGGGTTTGAACTGTTGAGCTTGTGATTAGCAGTCCAGTGCTTATCCTATAGTGCCATTTATGCAGACCCAACCCCTAGAATTGCTGTGACTGTGAAGATAAAATACTCTTCTCATCACTTCTGCCTCCCATAATTAAACTGATTATAGTTACAACAGAGAAGAAGCTACACTTTTAGGAAGCTTGAAGGAGACCAAGATGGAAATCTTGGAATGAGAAATTAAACTACAAATTGATAAGAGAAGTGACCATCTGGAAAGACTGGGCAGGGAACAGAATGCTTCATGTACTAGCAGACTGGCACAGAACTACCTCTAGTTGCACACATACTCCCTGCTGTGCCTGTCCACCTGGATCCCTCCATTTCATTCCAGGTGGACTGATAACCAAGAGATAAAGTGAGGAAAGGTACGCCTTACTGAAAAGGATGTTTCATTCCATTGATTTATTTTTTCCAGGTAAAAGAACTTTCTATCTCGAATGGATTATGGAAAAAT
The DNA here is from genome assembly GCF_000296735.1 of Chrysochloris asiatica. NCBI lineage: Eukaryota > Metazoa > Chordata > Mammalia > Afrosoricida > Chrysochloridae > Chrysochloris > Chrysochloris asiatica. The sequence continues at coordinate 4,523,379 of NW_006408711.1, forward strand.
GTGTCTCTTGCCTTCAAATGTCAGAAAGTGCTATGTGAATTCTGTCTTACTCCAAGCCTTTACACTCACTTTCTCTGGGTCTTTGTTTCATTGCCCATGATAGGGAAGAGTTGAGCTTACAGGTTCTGAGTCCCTAATACCTCTGGAAGCGGTTTGTGATGCTGATGTTATCAGGTGCCACTGAGTCAGTTCCAATTCATACCACCCCTATGCAAAACAAAACGAAACAGTACCCTGTCCTGCGCAATCATAACAATTGTTGCCATACTTAAGACCTTTGCGGCGGCCACTTTGCCTATCTATCTCGTTGGGGGTCTTCCTCTGTTTTGCTGGCCCTCTACCTTACCCTACTGATAACATGTCCAAAGTATGAGAAGTTCGCCATTCTGGCTTCTAATGAACTCTGGCTGCATTTTTTCCAAGACAGATTTGTTTGTTCTTCGCTCTGCCTATGGTACTTTTAATATCGTTCTCCAACACCACGACTCAAATGCATAGATTTTTGGGGGGTTTTCCTTATTCATAATCCAACTTTCAGTTGCATATGAGAAGACTGAAAACAAAATGGATTGGGCTAGGTACCTTAGTCCTTAAATTGGTATCTTTGCTCTTTAACAATTTACAAAGATGGCTTTTGCAGCAGATTTACATAATACAATAATACATCTTTTGATTTCTAGAATGCTGCTTCCATGAGTGTTGATTGTGGATCTAAGTAAAATGAAGTCTCTGACAACTTGAATCTTTTTCCCATATATTAAGATGTTACTTGCAGGTTCAGTTGTGAGGATTTCTTTTATCTTTACATTGAGGTGTAATCCATACTGAAGGCTGTGGTCTTTGATCTTCATGAGTAAATATTTCAAGTCCTATTTGCTTTGTGCAAACAAGGTTGTATTATCCACATATTACAGGTTGTTAATGAGTCTTCCTCCAATTTTGATGTCATATTCTTCTTCATATAATCAAGCTTCTTGGATTACTTCTCAGCATATAGATTGAGTATGTATGGTGAAAGGATACAACCCTAGCACACACCTTGTCTGATTTGAACTCAGTATCTCTGTGTTCAGTTCTAACAACTGCCTCTTGGCCTATGTCCAGGTTCCTCAAGAGCAAAATTAATGTACTGAAACACCCATTCTTCACAATTTTATCCATGGTCACTATATCACAAGTAAACATCTTTCTGGTATTCTTTGCTTTCAGCCAAGATCCCTCTGACATCAGCAATGATATCCCTCATTCTATGTCCTCATCTGAATTCAGCTTGAATTTCTGGCAGTCCTTGTCAATGTACTGCTTCAACTGTTTTTCAATTATCATCAGCAAAATTTTACTTGCATTAATATTAGTGATATTACTCTATGATTTCCACATTCCATTGAGTCATCTCTCTTGGGAATGGGCACATACATGAATTTCTTTCAATCAATTAGTTAGCCAGGTGACTGTCTTCCAATTTCTTGGCACAGGTGAAGCATCATCTCCTGTGGTACAACAGATTTTCAATTTGTATTCTGTTAATTCCTGGAGACTTGCTTTTCACTAATGTCTTCAGTACAGCTTGGACTTATTTAAGTACCATTGGTTCTTGATCACAAACTAATTCTTGAAATGGCTGAATATGGACCATTTCTTTTTGGTACAGAGATCCTGAGTATTCCTTCCACCTTCTTTTGATGCTGTCTACACCATTCAACAGTTTGCCATTGTCAATATAGCAAGCTGACACTTGAATTTTTTGTTCAGTTTTTTCAACTTAAGAAATGCTAAGCATGTTCTTCCCTTTTGGTTTTCTAACTCCAGGCATTTGAACATTTCATTACAATACTTGACTTAGTCTTCTCTAGCCTGACCTTAGAAATTTTTGGTTTCGCTCTTTCACTTCATCATTTTTTCCATTTGCTTCAGCTTATCTATGCTCAAGAATAAGTTTCAGAGTCTCTTCTGACATCCATTTTTTTGTCTTTTCTTTCTTTCCTATCTTTTTAATTGCCTTTTAGTGACATTTCTTCCTGTGTGATGCTATTATGTTCTCCCACAACTCTTCTGGTTTTAGGTCATTAGGATCTAATACATCAATTCTGTTCTTGAGCTAGTCTCTAAATTTAAGTGAGATATATTCAAGGTCATATTTTGACTCTTGTGGACTTTAAAATTTTTTCTTCAGCTTCAACCTCAACTTGCATAGGTGCAGTTGATGGTCTGTGGCACAATCTGTCTCTGGCCTGGTTTTGGCTGATGATACTGAGCTGGGTCCATTGTCTCACCTCAAAGATGCAGTCAATTTGAATCTTGTGTATCACATCTGGTGAGGTCCATGTGTATAGTCACTTTTTATGTTGCTGAAAAAAAGGTATCTGCAATGAATAAGTTGTTGGTCTTGCAAGATTCTATCATGATATCTCCAGTATCATTTTTATAATATCATATTTTCCAACTACTGATCTTTCCCTTGTTTCCAGCTTTTGCATTTAATCTCCAGTAATTATTAATGCATCTTGATTGCATGTTTGATCAATTTTAATCTGAAGAAGTTCACAGAATTCTTCAGTTTCATTATTACTTGGCTGAAGTGATTGGTTTGTAAACTTTGATAATAGTGGTATTATCTGGTATTCCTTGTAGGTGTATAGATATTATCCTATCAAAGACAGCATTAGGCTTCAAGATAGATCTTGATACATGGACTACAAAACATTTTGAAAACCACACAAACAAAAATAGATAAAATAGATGAGTGG
>NW_006408711.1:4528820-4551352 GCF_000296735.1 Chrysochloris asiatica
ATCCTTTTTGATTATGAATACAACACCAATCCTCTTCAATTTGTATTTCCAAGCATAGAAAACCATATGACTGTTGAATTCAAAATGACCAATTCCAGCCTATTTAAACTCACTAATGCCTCGGTCATCAATTTTTATGTGTTCCATTTCATTTTTGACAATTTCTAATTTTTCTAGATTCAGACTTTATGCATTTAATGTTCTAATTATTAATGAATGTTTGTCCTCATTTTGAGTTGTATCCCAAAGATCCCAAAAGATCTGCTCCATTCAAGTCATTATGGTGAACTCTACTTTCAGGGGGCAGTTTTTCCCTAATAGTTTTCTGACTGCCTTCCAACCTGAGGGTCTCATCTTCAACACTATATCTGACAATAGTCTGCTGCTATTTATAATTGTGGCACGAAGCCACTAGGGGATCACCATTCTGCACTATATCTAACAATATTCCACCGCTATTCATAACGTTTTCAGTGGCTAATCATTCAAAAGTAGTCAGCCTTTCCTTCTTCCTAGAGTATCTTAATGGAAGTGTCTTAGTGGAAGCTCTTTTGAAACCTGTCCAACTCTGGAGACCCTGCTGGTATTTAAAATACCAATGGCATAGTTTCCAGCATCACAGCAATACAAAAACCACCACAGTACTACAGACAGACAAGTGGTAGAAAGACCTCTTTATAGTGTTCAAAAGAGATATCACTTTGAGTAAGGTATGCGTGATCCAAGCATAGTATTTTCAATCACCTCATATGCTTGCGAAAGCTGGACAAAGAATAAGGGAGATTGAAGACGAAGTGATGCTTTGGGATTATGGTGTTGATGAACAATATTGAAATTTACCATGGACTGTTTAGCCTCGTCTATAAACAAATTTGTCTTGAAAAATGTGTAGCAAGAATGCTCTTTAGAAGTGACAATGGTGAGACTTCATTTCACGTACTTTGGACATCTTATCAGGAAGGGCCTCATCATGCTTGGCAAAGCAGAGAGAAAGGACAGTGAAAAAGAGGAAGATCTTCAATAAGGTGAATTTAACAGTGGCTACAACAATGGGCTCAAACATAAACAACAATTGTCAGGCTGGCAAGTATCAGGCAGTGTTTTACTCTGTTATACATAGTATTGCAATGAGAACCAACTCGATGGCACCTAAAATAGCAAGAGTAATTTGGAGCCAATTCTGTTGTTGTTTAGTGCCATCGAGTTGGTTCTGACTCACAGCAACCCTGTGTAGGGTTTCCAAAGAGTGGCTGGTGAGCTTCAATTGTCAATCTTGAAGTTCAAACCGACCTTGCAGTCCAGCACATTAACCCACAGCACCACACCGTGACTCCAACACCAAGTCTCTTACTGAATTAGTTGGACAATTATAAGCAGTTTTCCTGTAACGGATCACATTAGAAGATCCTGGATAGAGTGGGAGACAATCGGAATGAAAGATGAGGTGGTCTGCTTTTGTAAAAATTTACAGCATTGGAAACTCTAGGGAGCAATTCTACCCTGCCCTATGGGGTCACTATGAGTCAGAGTCCACAGCAACAGTTTTTTTAATTTCTTTTTTTTTTTTTGAGGGATTTGGGGAGGCAGTTACTAATCAAATGACTTCTGAAGTCCACATTATATTATATATAATAAGATGCATACTAAAAATGTAAATTATATGAATAACATTAACAAAATACTCATATCACAGAAAGAAGAAACAGATTAGGAAAAATGACAGCGAATTAAAGTAGAATTCAAGTATGTTAGGCCTTTTTGTCCTCTCTTCCCTTCTCTGAATTTCTGAATTTCCACAGCATTTTTAGTGTTTAGCCTCATCTATTACATTGAAATTATTCACATCTCATCCCTTATGAGAATATAGGCTCTTTGGAAGTCTGGATATGGTGCTGTAAGATAAGCACTAGAATTCTAATGGCAAGGTCATTGGTTCAAACCCAGCAGCCGCTCCTCGCAAACCCTATACAGGGTTGCTATGAGTCAGAATGGACTTGATAGCACTTAACAACAACATAAACTAAATTGCATTTTAAATCATTAAAGTTAAATTTCTTCTTTTTCCCTCCTCATTCCTAACCCTTATTTTTCACAATCCAAGTTTGAAATGAGGTAATTATATATTCCAACAAAATGAGAAACAAATTCTTTAAAGGTGTCTGGTAACAGAAGATGATAAATGTCTATGCATTCATAATTCTTTTCTGTTTTTTTTTTCCCTGTTGGTTCATTTACAAAGTTCATATTTTTTTTTCACTCTAAATGTAATGATTAGCTTTACAAATCTAATCTTCAAATTCTTGGAAAAGGGTCCCAAAGTCACTCTTGCCCTATTCTGTAAGTAGGCTTCCACCAGAACCGTAAACAGTGAATGTATTCTAGGATTCTTCAAAATGTTTTATAATGCAATTCCTTTATTCTTTGTTACAACATTTTAGAGCCAATGGTTGAACTTTTGTCCTCCCATATGGACTATATGATATGTTTTTCATCTTGTCAATTATAATTGTTTATCCACTTGGATGGGGAAGAGGAAGTACTCAAATCAGTTTACTATTATTTAGTTACACATAGAATTGACATTATTATACATAGCACATGTGTATTCTTCATAAATCTAGAATATGTTTGTTAAGTAAAAGCAAATCATCAAATACATGTTCCTAGGACAACAAAATAATTGTCGTTTTTCCATTTCTCATATAAAATGGCATTGCTTCCATGCTTCCAATGTTTAAAATAATACTACCACATAATAATCTACATTCATTTATATATATCAACATTGGAAGAACATAAATTTCTATTCATTACTTATCCTGATATCCAGAGAAGTAACATACAGCATAACCTACTTCTGTTGTTAAGTGCCTTCGAGTCAGTTGTGACTCATAGCGACCTTATATAGGGTTTCCAAGGAGCAACTGGTAAGTTTGAACTGCTGACCCTGCAGTCCAGTGCATTATCTACAGTGTAATACCAGGGCTCATAATCTATTTGTAGCAGCTATAAATAAACAAACATTTTAATTAGCATATTCTTTGAATCTTTTTTTTTTTTAAAGTTGGATTAGGAGATAAGCATACTACAGTATTTTCATTTGTAACTAATGCTTGCTACTCCTGTTTCAAAACAGAAGACCTTCATCTGAAATCACTTCTAACAACGTAGCTAAAAAACAAAATGCTCAATCAGCTCAATTTAGAAACTTTAACTTTCAAAATGTAGTGATTTTGTTATGCTTGAAATATTTTAATCAGAGAAAGGTAGTGATGGATCTTTAAAAAAGTGTTTATTAATGAATATTTCATTAAGCTGCAAACAGTCATGAAAATCCTTACATATTATATATAATTTTCCATAAATCATTTGATGGTTTCAGCAAGGGGAATATATTCTATTCAAATTGGGAGTTTAAACTGGTTCATGTGATGATTAGGAAATTCCTCTGTGACCTGCCTCTCCAAGCAGACTTATGGCAGATGGTGCTGATGTGTTCAGCAGAGAGGAGTGTTGATCACAGAGTATCTGCCAATCAAACACTTGGGAAAGAAACGAGCTCCATCTGTGTTTTAATTACTATAGCAAAACCATCCAGTGTAAATGCCAGAGCCGCACATTTTCAGAGTACAAGAAACATACCATGTACTTTCGTTCATAAATAAAAGTTGATTTGCCATATACATTATAGCTCTTGAAATACACACACACACACACATAAGGGGCTTCACAAAGTTCATGGAAAAATGGAATTAAAAGCTAGTGGAAAATTTCCATTAACTTTTGAAGCCCCTTGTGTGTGTGTGTGTGTACACTTCCAATTAAGAACAGAATATATTATCTAATGACAGAATGAATAACCTCTTAAAAGCATTTCAATGTGCTATGGTTTCTCTAAAGCAATTCTAATACATATGAAAGAATTATATAGGTAGAAGTGAAGAGGGAATATCTGAAAAAGTAAAAGTATCCAAATATTGTGGACAACTGAGAGTCATTATAATATAATCCAATATAATATAGGACTATATTGGTAAATGAAATATTAGAACTTTCTAAACATTTCTAGCAAACAATATTCTTTACATTTTCTCCAAAATTGTATTAGAATATTTTGTTGGTGCTCTATTTTGTTTTTGTTTTGTTTTTTTCTGTTTTCTATTGATCTCTTATGAGTCCTGGTGTAGGGTTGTGGGTTAATGCACTGGACTGCAAGGTTGATTTGAACCACAAGGTTTGTGGTTCAAGTTTACCAGCCACTCTTGCACTAAATTACCAGAAAACTTGGAAACCCTCTACTGGGTAGCCATGAATTGGAACTGACTTGATGACACTTCACAACAACAACAATGTAATGGCTGGAACTGTGGTTGCCTTGGCAGGACCAGACCAAATGATTTCGCAGGTCTCATATGGTGCATTGTCTGGACATACCCCCTGCTGTATAGGGTTTTTGAGGACTGGTTGGTGAATTTGAACTGACAACCTTAAGTTTCAAACCAACCTTTCCACTCAGTGCTTATCCTACACAGCCACACCAGGGCTCCAAGAGAACAACGTTGTTATTGTTAAGTGCCATCGGGTCAGTTCTGACTCATGGAGACCCTGCATAGGGTTTCCCAAGGAGCGGCTGGTGAGCTTGAACCGCAGATGGAATCCTAGTGTGGCGCTGTGGGCTAATGCATCAGACTGCAAAGTCATTTGAATTGCAAGGTCAGTGGTTCAAGCTCACCAGCTGCTCCTTGGAAACCCTATACAGGGTTGCTATGGGTCAGAATCGACTCGATGGCACTCAACAACAACAATACATATAATCTGGAGTCCCAATGTGGTGCTGTGGATTAATGTGCTGGACTGCAAAGTCACTTTGAATCACAAGGTCAGCAGTTCAAGCTCACCAGCTGCTCCTCAGAAACCCTATACAGGGCTGTTATGGGTCAGAACTGATTCAATGGCAGTTAACAACAACAACACATATAATTTAAATTTTTCTGATAAAAAACAAATAAACTCACTGCCATAGAGTCTATTCCAATTCATAGAGCGCTTATAGGACACAGTAGAACTACTTTTTAGGGTTTCTAAGGCTGTGTCTTCATGGTAGCAGATGGCCTCATCTTTGCCTGCAAAGATAAGATTTGCCACTGCACCATGATTTTTAAAAAGTTTTAAAAAGGTGAAATTATTTTTTTAAAGATCTTATTTGAGGTACAGTGAATTACTTAATATGGACCTTCTAGCTATATTCTTTGTAATTCCCACAAAAGACTGGACAGAACTGCAAATGTGAGTTGCCTGTGGCTCAACCAACAAACTGGATAGCTTGTTAACAATGTAAATAAGCTGCATGGAACCCTTGTAGGGATGTTGGTGTTAAGCACTGTGGAGTTGGTTCTGATTCTGTGTAGTGTTCTCAAGGAGCAGCTGGTGAGTTTGAACCGCTGACCTTGAGGTTAGCAGTACAATGCTTATCCTACAGCATCACACCAGGACTCCATATGAAGTGATGCTGAAAGGTCAAGTCAGAGGATAACTAAGGCGAACAGGTCATTTGCGATCATAACAAAAGTCATGTTGGTAGAGCAGTGGGTTGTAAAAGCAGTGAGCTAAAAAAGATCAGGAGGAAAATTACTACAGACAACATGCATAAACTATAGAGCAGTTTTGCTGTGAAGGGGAGAACAGAAATGGGGGCATCTGTATCAGTGTGGTATTATATCCTTTGTGTACTTAACTCTCCTATTGTAAATTAAGAAGAGAATACCTTAATCATCTGAATCCAATGTAATTTTATGACAAAGAATTCAACGTGTGTCTAGCAGTGGTGGTGGTGATGGTTGTGTGCCGTCGAGTAGGTTCCATCTCCTAGTGACCCTGTACAGGTTTTCTTATAAATCTTTACAGGATAAAAAACCGCATTTTTTCTCCTGTATATCTATCAGTTGTTGTTGTTAAGTGCCATCAAGTCAGCTCTGCCTCCTAGTGACCCTATATAAGGATCCCAAGGCTTTAAATCTTCATGGTAGCAGAAAGCCTGTTTCTCCTTGCATATCTAGCAGTAGTATGGTAATATTAAACAGACTGGTAGACTAAGTACTAAATTGAACTACTGAATTAACATGAGAATTAACTCATAATTCAAATCATCAAGAAGATAAAACATCAACTCAGTTTAAGCACCTCTGAAAAAATAACTGCAATCCAATAATTACTGGTTGTCAGGAAACCTATGTATAAATTTCTACATGACTCCGTGAAACCCTTCATCAAAAATTATCTCTTTCCATTTGCAAAACCCCAAATTTAAAAACCACTAAACCCTACATTTTTGTAATATTATTGCAAAGATTTAAAAATCCTAAATATTGAAATTCTAAAAGCAGGTAACCAATCAGATATCTATTATGACACAAAAAGACCATAAACCACAAACCAGATCAAAGCAGGAGGTTGTTACAATGAAAAATACACTGACTATAAAAATCATTCTCCCAACTTTCAACATTTTACTAAGTCTGGATAAATTTAAAGACTATTGTTTCTGCACAACTAGTCTTTTACACTGGTTCAACCTAAAGGGACATTCCTAATAGAGCTAAAGTATTAGGAGGTAATTCTAGATTACATACCAAGTCTTATACATAATGATTGTTTGTATGAGAACTCATTCCTTTTTAACATTCTTGTGCTCATGGGACATACAGTGCCTACCTACATTTTCCGCCTCTGGGGTTTAATACTGTCAGATAAGCACTGGACTGCTAACCACATGATTGGTGGTTCAAACCTACCAGCCACTCTTCCAAAACCCTATACAGGTTCACTTTGAGTCACTTAACAACAAAAACAGCAACATCCCACTTTAAGTATATACTGCCATCTGGTGGAGGCCTGTATAACAGCATGAATCTGAGGAAGTGGGCCTCATTCACCAATCCCAGCACCCTTCGGGACATATGTGTCCCACTAATTGTATCCAAATTGTATAAATTGTATTACCTTAAAAAAAATTTTTTTTGTTTGATTCAAAATAACTTCCATATAGAAAACACATGATTTCAACAGAAATGCAAAGTAAAGAAATAATAATTCGGTTTTAAGAGAGTTAATTTTCATTTAGAAAATACAAGTTGTTTCTAAATAGAACATAGAGATTTCATTTTAAAGGTTTAGTGCACATGATAGTCAATGGAATACTTGTATGGATGTTAAATAAATGTAAGGTTTTGAGGTTTTTAGATATGGATTTGATCTAGTTGTAAAGGGATAATCTGGTAATTTAGTGTAGAAGGTTCAATGTATAAATATTGCAATTTATTTCACTTGCTTATGCATGATAAAACGCAAAATAATTCTGTGGCTGCTGCTTCTGCACCACCTACTATTGACTTAAGAAGACTCCAGTCTCCTCACGTAGTCTCAACGTTCTGTTTATACACAGTTTTGTTCTTGATTACAAGTACTATCTACAATTTCCTCTGATAGCCATCCTTGCCCCTCTTACATACCCATTCACTCCTTTAATTTTACCTACCTCTACCTGGTGCGGAACTGTAGGCATTGAGTTGGTAACCACAAGGTCAAATCCACCAGCGGCTCCTTGGAAACTCTGTACAGGGTTGCTATGAGTTGGAAACGATTTGATGGCACTTAACAACAACCTTCCAGAAGGAAATATTGAAAAATATGCAATCAAGAATCTTCAAAGAAAATGGTGGAGGTCTCAGTGTGTAGCTTGTTGTTTATACTTAGTAAATTTTCAAAGTAGGAGCTGGTTGCTTAGCATAAATATTTTAGGGATCCTAGAAGGAAAAGGAAACAAAAGTAAAGAGAAGGACTAAGATTGGAATAGTTTACTATAAAATAACCCTAAGTGCTGGAGAGTTTGTGTGTTCTCTGAGCATATGGTTATATATGAAAATGGGAGAAACATGTGATGGAATAAATATACAAAAAGACAAATGAGTTTCACTGTAATGCAAATAGGACTGAGAGAGGTGGAGAAAATGAAGCTTAAGCAGGATAACAACAGATCTACAATCAAATAAGAGTCCTGGTATGGCACTGTAGGATAAACACGGGACTGCTAACCACAAGGTAGGCTGATCAAACCCACCATCACTCCTCAGAAACCCTACACAGGGTCACTATGAGTTGAAACCAACTCAACAGCACTTAATAACCAAGTAAGTACATCTATCTGTGCTGATTCTTAGGAAAAATTAATTATTTTGTTTAATGAAAATAAAATGAATTTATTAAGTCCTAGTTGGAATTTGCTACTTGCCAAAAATTTCTATGAAAGTAAAATAATAATAGTCATTAAGTGGGATCTTTGATAAGAAAGAATTGTCCATATACCATCATGCACTTAGATGAAGTTCCTTGAAATCCGAGGTCATGTTGTTCTTTGATTAATTCTGCATTGTGCTCAGTGCACTGCCAAGCACATGAGGGCATTCTATTATAATTACTGACATTACACTTTGATTGAAAACGACAGGAGTGACCTTTACCAATAAGTGAAACAACGCTGCCTGACTATTGTCACACTCTAATATTACAATTAGTAAATTATATTACTCTCACCTTCTCTAATGAAACTCTTGGGAAATTTTTCAGCATACGTTATATCCTAGATTTGTTACTAGAAGGACTGAATTTATGAAAATATTTGGGTTGGCAAGCTCATTCTATTACTTATTAATATTTAGGGCTGACCTGATAGTCTCCAGTGGTCTTCCCTCTCTTTCACCCTTCACTTCCTGCCCCAACCACAGTCTCCTTATGCTTTGTAAATTCAGGCAGTTAGGTACCAAGCATGAGGCATATCTGTTCTTAAGCTTTCTCATCACTAGGCTAGTCCTACAACGAATGCATTAATAGCAGCAAATCCCTAACAGAAGATGGTAAGTATTTGTGTCTATGCCTTAAGAGCAAATATGGCCATTGTCTCGTCTCCCTATTTGCTCCAGCATACAAGATTTTTGCATGCCCTTTATTTCCATTAATTCTTACTCCAAAGGAGACTCAGTTAGAGGAGTTAATTTTAAAAATCAGTCTGAGTTGTAGAATTTCACTTCTATAGCTGAAATACATGCATTTTACAAATTAAAAGAATTTTCTTCAAAAAAAATTAATTCATGCAAGTTTGATCTCATTTTAAAGATGGAAGTAATATTTTAAAATAAATAAATTGAGGAAAATAACAGAATGTAAGATTGGTAGAAAAATGAATACAACCTGAGGTGGTTCTCTGTTCTGCAAAGCCTCTGGAGCAGGAGAAGCTTAGATAACTCCCTCATTCATTTGCTTCTAGCCTTTAAGCCTATTAAAATTCCACCTACAAATAAAATTCTGGCTAGGTTTCCAAGTCATCAATGATAAATCATAACAATCTTTGAAGCTTTTTATTATTTTGAAGTCTCCTCCTATCTTATCTATCTCCCACTGACCAAACAGATTCAAAATCTCAAAATTCTCATTTCCATTAGTTCTTTTATCTCTAATTTCCCTTAAAGATAAACTTTTAAGATAATTTTTAACAAAGTCAAAAGATAAGTAAAGCAAGTGAACAAGCTCAAAATAATTTAGATAAAACAGTTTCTTCCACCACAGAGAAAGCAGCTGCTCAGTGAAATTTTTTTTTCAATGAAAAAGAGATTTTATCTCTTAAAAAATACTTGTTACTATTGAGTAGATTCTGACTCCTTGAAATTCTATAGCACAGAGCAGTAAGTACCTCACCATAGTAACTCAAAGGCTGTAAATCTTTACAGAAACAGACTGCCACATCTTTATCACATTATCCCATGGAGCAACTAGTGGGTTCAAATTGCTGACCTCAATCACTTAGCAGTTGAATACTTAATCAGTATGCCTCCAGAGCTCCCTATTTTCATTTCTACCCATTCTAATTTACCATAAATGGGAAAATTCTGTATTAAATTGAATAATTGGTACACAATTTTTTTAAAGTTCAAATATTTAAAGGCATTAGGGTTTTGTTTTCATTTATTCTGGTGTTTGAAAAGGTATAGAGTAGACTATTGTGACAGATAAAAGAAAATAAACATTAAAGTGAGATTGATATGTACATGAATAAAGCAGAAATTCAGCTAAATATATATTTTATTTATAGATTTTTAAACAGATTCATGGTTATTTTATTAAATTGCACAATTAACTGATATAAAATTTTAATTTCACTGTTAGTGACAAATAGATCCCATGATGGCATAAAATCAAAACAAATCAATTTTGCTTTTCTTGAAAATCCTCTACCATGGTGGCACAATAGGTAAGTACTTGGCTACTAATGAAAAATTGACAATTCAAGCCCACCTAGTGACACTGTGGGAGAGACTTGGCAATCTGCTCTCATGAAGATTAAACTCATGAAAACCCTATGGGGTAGTTCTACTCTGTCACAAAGACTCAACATGAGCCAGAACTCCTAGATGGTACCAAACAATAACAACAAGGTTATGTGTCACTATAGAACCAAAAAACAAATCAATGCCAAAATAATTACTTCTTGCAAAGAAATGAGCTTTCCACAAGCCCTTATCCAAAAACACTGTGTCATTTTCTTCTGGAATAAAAATTCCAAAATAAAGAATAGGAGCAAGAAAACAAGTGGTATTTTCCTTCCAAAAACCATAGCAAAAAATAATTTTAAACTTTCTGTCCAAAATCAGTATGCTAGAGTAGTTTCTACTCAGCTTCTTTTACCACTAAATTAGCAAGAAGGTTGGACAACTACTATTAGATATAAATTATGTATGAGTAGATGCATATGTCATCAATAGACTCAAATTTATTAAGAGCACAGGACGGAAACATTAGGAAAAACTATTTTAGCAGCTGTTGGCCCCAGCCTAGTATTATTGATACGGTGGCATGTGATTTCCCTAGGGAAACCGTGTAGGGCACACCTGCCAGATTCATTTGCAGGGTATTGTGGTTTCTATGTCTTAATACCAGATCAATGAAGGGCAGTGTTATTCAAAACTCAGGGTTACTAAAATTTCACTTTTGGGCCCTCACATAGGAGTTCAGTAATGGAATTTTCATAATCCCAGATCATCTTTAATTAATTTCATCTGATGTGAGACACTCAGTAAAAATATTAAACTGAGAATGGTGTCACTTCATAGGGCTCACATCTGTATACCTCAGAGTTTTCAAATGAGTTGGGGAAACAATTCTTTCTGATCTGATTTCTCCTCCTTCACCTTGAGGTATTTTAATATCCTTGGGAATCACTGCATGCACCAAATAAGGACAAAATTTCCGTCTCTGTTGGCAATGACCAGCTTAATTTATTGTTGTTGTTAAGTGTCTTCGAGTAAGTTCCGACTCATGGCAACACTGTATAGGGTTTTCTGAGGAGTGGCTGGTGAGTTTGAACCATTGACTTTGCAGTTCAAACCAATCTTGTGGTCAAGCATTTATCCTACAGTGCTATATCAGGACTCATAATTTCCAGTAAAAATGTGATTTGTGAATTTAATGTTGGTAAAGTCAGTTATTACTTTTGTAATTGTTCTGTGATAGATAGGATAATGACCCCAGAAGATATCCATCCATAGTCTATACCTCAGGACCTGTGACTATTTATGTTACTTTACAAAGTAAAAGGGATTTAGCAAATATTATTAAAATTAAGGGCCTTGAGATAAGGAGATCATGTTAGACTATGAAAATTGACCCAATCTAGTAACAGGAATCTCTAAAAGGGAGAATCTTTCCTGAGTGCTTAAAGCCAGATTATTGGTAGAATGGGAATTTGCCCCTCCTCCTTGTTAACTCTGAAGGTGGGAGATGTAGGAAAGGGACCAAGAGTCAAAGAGCATAGGTGGCTTTTTAGAAGGCTTTTAGAATGTAGCTCTGCTGACATCTTGATTTTATTCCAATGAAATCAAAATCAGACTGTTTAATCCTGATTGACAGAGCTGAAGTTAATAAATTAACATTGCTTAAATTTTAAGCTTGTGATAATTTCTTACAACAGAAATTCACAACTAATACATTTCCTAGTTATACTATTTTAATTATTCATTTTGTGTGTGGGAGAAATAAGTTTAACAGTTGACTAGGAAAAAGGACTCAATTCTGACTAGGGAGTATGTTATTGTTGTTGTTGTAAAGTCTATTCTGACCCATAGCGACCCTGTATAGGGTTTCCGGGGAGCAGCTGGTGAGTTTGAACCGCCGATCTTGCAGTTCAAATGGCTTTGCAGTCTGGCACATTAACCCACAAGCGCCACACCAGGACTAGGTAGTATAGTACCATGAAAATAAAAATCAGTCTTGGAAAGTGTTGGTGTCCAGGTTCCAGGACTCACTCTTTTCTTTAGATGAACACAGAAAACTGGGTTAGACACTTATTAATCTATCTCTTTTGACTTGAGTTTCCCTCCTGACTTCCAGATTCATGTCCTCTAATTATTTTGGATACTGGTTTGACTTAATTCATTTTCTTTCAAGTGAGAACTAAAGTAACCCTGGTAGGCCATATTTTCATTTGTCTCACTCTGGTGAAAGCTAATGACCTGAAACAGATATTTCAGCAAGAACAAGTTTGTTGTTGTTGTTAGGTGCCATCGAGTCGGTATCGACTCATAACGACCTGATGCACAACAGAATGAAACACTGCCCAGCAAGCAAAGCTGCGTCATCTGCATATCGTAGGTTGTTAATGAGTCTTCCTTTAATTATGATGCCACATTTTTCTTCATATAACCTAGCTTCTCGGATTATTTGCTCAGCGTACAGGTTCAATAAGTATGGTGAAAGAATACAATCCTGTCGTACACATTTCTTAATTTTAAACCATTCAGTGTTCCCATGTTCTATTCAAACAACGCCTCTTGGTCTGCGTACAGATTCCTTATGAGCGCAATTAAGTGTTCAGGAATACTCAGACTTCGCAATGTTGTCTGTAGCTTGTCATGATCCACACAATTGAAAGCCTTTGCATAGTCAATAAACACAGGTAAACACCTCTCTGGTATTATCTGTTTTCAGCCAAGATCCAACGGACATCAGCAACAGTATCCCCTGTTCCACGTTCTCTTCTGAATCCGGCTTGAATCGCTGGAAGTTCTCTGTCAATGTGTGCTTGCAGCCGTTTCCTTATTACCTTTAGTAAAACTTCACTCGTATGGGATATCAAAGAGATTGTTCGATGATTTCTGCATTCCGTTGGGTCCCCTCTCTTTGGAATGGGCACAAATACAGATCTTTTCCAATCAGTTGGTCAGGTAATTGTCTTTCAAATTTCTTGGCAGAGATGAGTGAGTGCCTCCAGTGCAGCCTCACTTTCTTGAAAGATTTCAAATTTTATTCCATCAATTCCTGATGCCTTGTTCTTTGCCAATTCCTTCGATTCCTTCAGTATCATTGATTCTTGATCATATGCTACCTCTTGAAACAGTTGAACATCATTTCCTTTTGGTACACTGACAGTGTGTATTCCTTGCATGTTCTTTTGATGCTTTCTGCATCATTCAGTAATTTGCCCAGAGAATCATTCAATAACGAAAGTCGAGGCTTGAATTTTTTCTTCAGTTCCCCCAGTTTGAGAAGTTCTAACCAACATCTTCCCTTTTGGTTTTCTGACTCCAGATCTTTGCGCATTTCATTATTTGGCTTTATCTTCTCGAGATGACTTTTTAAATTTTCTGTTCAGCTCTTGGACCTCCTCATTTCTTTCATTAGCTTTAGTATCTCTACGCTGAAAAGCAAGTTTCAGTGTCTCTTCTGACATCCATTTTGACCCTTTTCTCTTTTCTTGTCTTCTTAATGACTTTTTGCTTTCTTTCTGTATGATGTTCTTGATGTCATCCCACAACTCTTCTGGTCTTTGGTGTTTAGTATTTAATGTTTCAAAGAACAAGTTTAAGTACCTGTAAAACTTAAAACATTCTTATTATGGCATGAGAACAAAAGAAAAATTTTCCTACACCAATTTTTAAAAACACCTTGCATAGAACCACTTGGATCCACTTCCCAACTAAAGCATTAGGGAAACTGTAAATCTTTATGTATTAAACTGCTACTTACATCAGTTAAAGAAGGAAAAAATACTTCCATCAATAATACATTAAGGATTCAAAACTGCAGAATTTTTTATTACAGATATTTCACTCAAATCTCTGTAAATTAAATTAAATTGTTGTTGTTGTTATGTGCCATTGAGTCGGTTCCGACCCATAGCGACCCTGTATAGGGTTTCTGAGAGTGTAAATCTTTACGGGAGTAAAAAGCCTCATCTTTCTCCCGCGGAGCAGCTGGTAGTTTCGAACCGCTGACCTTAAGGTTCGCAGCCTGATTCATAACCACTACACTACCAGAGCTCCTAGTTATGTCACCATTAATACAGGAAGGAGTAAAAACCTGATGTAATTTATCCTAGAAAGCATTGATCTTGTTTCCAGCACAAGCATTATGAAAGTGTTTCAATAACAGACTGATTCATTTCTTTAAATACTTAACCAGTCATAATATGAATTAGATCATATCATGATTTCTATCTTTTTATGAACTTAAAAAATACTAACTGACTATCCAATTTTCAAAGACATACACAGAATTAAGAATTCAAGTTAGTAAATAAATTAAAAAACAAAACATCTTTCTGTATTTTTAGGGTAGGAAAGAATTCACAAAATGAGCATTTACTATACCTAACATTAAGGCAAACATTCCTCACTTAGAAGTAGTTACAGTTTATAGTTTTAGCACTCTTTCACAACTGTAATTTCTCAGCGAACATTTACAGTAAGGTGAATGAAGACTAGCATCAATCCACTGACAATATTGGCAGAAACAAATTTACATAGCAGGGTATGTCCTAAAACTACAAAACCAAATTGCAAATTTTAATCCATAGCTTCCTAAAAATAGTCAAAACATTTAGCTACTTTCCGTCCTCCACCAAAAACATTTACCACCTAATAAAATAAACAACAGTACCCCAGGTGAAACATGCAGTTCAGAATAATCAAATACAGAAGACCAAAAGGAAACCATTTTCCCAAAATCAAAGTTAGGAAGGCAGGAAGGGGCAATAACACTGGATGAACTGCAATGGGCTCCCTTGGTAGAAATGGGAAGAGTACAGATACATTGCTGGATTGCAGCCATTGTCACAGAACAATCTGTACACTAATTGCTGAATGGGAAAGGAATTTATTTTGTAAACTTTCACCTAAGCCAAAAAAAAAAAAAAAAAATTTTTTTTTTTTTTTTAAAGACAAACAAAAATACCTCATGGGATTTGGTTCTTTGGTTTGGAGGTTTAGGGTCATGGTTTCATGGGCCATCTGAATTAATTGACCTAATATCATGTTTACTGCTTCTGTTCTACCTCCTAGTTCACTGTGTGTGCCTGGGGTCTTCAAAGTTTGCCAGCAGCCATCTAAGGGACAATTAGTCTCTATTTCCCTAAAGCAATATAGGAAGACAAGAGTCAGGAACAGGAGAGGAAAATGGAAGGTGAAGCTAACTATCTCCCATGAACTGCCTCCTTTGCCATAAAACCAAAAGAACTGGATTGTGCCCAATTACCACTACTGAATGTTTTGATAAAAAAGCCTATAAAATAATACTGATCAAAAGAGGTATGGCTCTGTAGGATATACATTGGACTGCTAACTGCAAAATCAGCAATTCAAACCCATCAGCTGTTCCTTGGAAACCCTGTACAGGGGTTGATTATGAGTCAGAACTGACGTGACAGCACTCAACAACAATAGCAACAGAACAGAATGTCAAATTCTCATGGAATCCAGATTTTCTGGGATCAAACAGGCTGGATGAACCTTGGAAACTGATGCCCTGAGATAACCTTTACACTGTAAACTAAAAATATCACCTAAAGTCTATTTAAAACCAAACAACAGTTTAGCTGAACTAGTAAACAAGGTCAGCCTTGAGCACTGAGTTCTTTTAAGATCAAACTGACCACAACAACTCCAAAGATGACATAGGAAATTTAGTGGACAACGAACTTCTGTTAATGATGGCAGAACAACACAGAAAAGGAAGATGAACAAGGGTGGCACAACTTGAAGAATGTCATCAGTGTCATTGAATTGTACATGTAGAAATTGTTGAATTGACATATGTTCTGCTACATATATTCTGAAGATGAATAACAATTTAAAAACTTAGCTTTTAAAAATTACCTACCTCCAATTAGAAAAAAGGAGCTCTGGTAGCGTGGTGGTTACGAATCAGGCTGCAAACCTCAAGGTCAGCAGTTCAAAACTACCAGCTGTTCTGCTGGAGAAAAATGAGGCTTTCTCCTCCCATAAATATTTACAGCCCCAGAAACCCTTAACAGGGTCGCTGTGAGTCGGAACCGACTCCACGGCACATAACCAATATAGAATAAAGATTCAGTTATATAAAGAAATGCAAAATTCATTACTCCACTTTTTTTTTCTCTTGCAAAGAGAAAAAGAACACTGCTTACCATCCCTATTCAAACATAATATTGAGATCGTCGCAGAATACACTGAAATTGTCCCTTGAGAAACAGTAGACGAAGTAAATACATGACTAAGATTATCATATGGGCAGAACTCTCAGAACCAAGAAATGTAGAAGTAGTTTGATGTGGAGTGATCTGTCTTGCCCGTCTCAAGTACTTATTGGTTGCTAATGAGGCATACTAGAAGAGAAAAATTTAAACAAAATAGTAACTTCTATTTGAGTGTTATCAGTGGTTCTACATTATCAGTTTGTTTTCATAAAGCTGAACACAGCTGACAATCCTTGAGAAACATAGATATTTATTAAAGGAACATTTTTATGAAACATTATTTCATTTATCATAACATTATTTTTACTAATCACAGATATTAAAAAGCAATAAAAATATTAAATAAGTATGAAATGATTGCTTTCAACATTCTTTGAACCTCATACATCCCTAAATATCCAGCTAAATCTCTGTCCTTTTTAAAGGCATTTCCATAACCTGTCAAAGTTTTAATGTCTGTATCTATAACATGAAAATTTTCAACTTAACTTGGCCCTTTCTTTCTAGTAATATCTTCCCAAATCATCTTTGATACCTGAAATGTTAGTATTGTTTACACTGGATAGTGGTGGTGTTTGCTGGTTGTGTGCTGTTCAGTCAGTTCCAACTCATAACGACTCTATATAGGGTTTCCGAGGTTGAAAATATTTACGGGAGCAGAAAGCCTCACCTTTCTCCTGGTAGATTTGAACTGCTGACCTTGCAGTTATCAGTCTAATTCATAGCCCACTATGATAGGCTATATAAAGTATCAAAAACATCCAAAAGAGAAAACTTAATTCACACACTTAAGAAAAATTAGCCCCACTTGCCCTATAAAACTTGTCTAAGCATTTTAAGAAATGTATAAATGTTAAATAGTTTGAAATAAAAAGAACTACTGTGTTTGCTATTGCTGCTTACCAGGAAGAGTAGCAGGCATTTTATTGTTCATTCATACTGCATGTGTGCAACATACACACTCAGACGCTTTAAAGTACACACTGTAAGTCTGATCTAGGTAACTGACTGAAATGCATCCCACACACTATGATTTTTCAGTCAATAGAATATGTTAGAAAGTGAGAATCCATTCATATATCTGAAACAGAATAATAGGAGCATTTAGTAAGTCTTAAATATGCAAAACAAGACACTTACCTTCCATTGCTAGAGACGCCTGAAATCACACTGGAAAAGAAGCAAAGAGAGAGGGGCTATATTGCGGGGGGTGAATCATCCCTACGTAGATGCTCTGAACAACTCCTGTATGCATACTGACATCATCAGGAGAGAGTTGGAGGCAGAGGATACTATGGTAACCAAGCAATGTGCTGGGAGACAGAAGCCTTTAATTGCTTTAACAACTTCCTGGGGCTCCAGCTACTGGGCTTGGATTTGCAATGTAGGAGACCAAGGTTGTCACAGAGGTGGAATATGTGACAAAGAGCAAGAAGATTCAATGAATTCTGATTCTATTAATTGCGATGTGACTTCAAAATGACAAATGTCATTATATGATTGCATTAGCAATATTCCTCTCACATCTGAAGCTCTGTGGAAGTCACAGGCCAATAAACAATGCTCCCAGGTAGCAGTATTGTGAGTATTCATGTGTGGTCTTCCACTTAACAAGCATTAATATTATTGCATTACAAATATTCTTTTCCTTGAGGGTGAATACTTGATTCCCTTTGAAAAGAAAGCTCGTATCTGTGCCTTCAGAGGTCAGCATACTGATAACAATGAAAACTGATTCTCTCTATTTACTTCTCCAGGAGGCAGCAGCTGCCCATTCCACTTATCTCTGAGCTCCAGTAAATCCTTGCCAATATATCATTTATCCAGAAAACACTTCTAGCTAAAAGCCTAATTATGACAATCTGATAAAAACCAGAAGAAATCTACCTTCTTACTGCCACACAGTTTCCTTGGCTAAGTCTCTTCAATCAAGGGAAGAATGCCTTCTACTTCGGACAATCCCCCAAAGTACACATATTTCATTTCAAATCTTCCTTTAGACTACTTGTCCTTCCTTGCGTGTGCCATACACAGGCAAAGGAATACAGCCCCCTTTAAAAATACCAGGTTTAAAGTAATTGCTTTAAATAACAATGTTTTAACATCAAACTGAGTCTGTAATGATATATCATGCTTATTTGATCAGATGAGACACTTTAATAAGTATATAATTTATAATATATACTATGAAAACTATTGTTTTCTTTTCAATGAATAATAGATTGACATGTTTTTAAACAATACCAAAGTCTAATTTTTCTGCTGCAAATACGGTAATTATAAAGATAAGCAAGTAACTTGGCAGATCTTCTTTAAGATACTCACAACACAATAAAAAACGAAGGTTGTCATTCTGCATTGTATACTTAGATCTAAGCTATTTCAAAGAAACTATTATTATCTCTATTTCAATTTATATAAAGCTAAACCTGCCTTTAATGTTTCTCTTGTGAGTAAATAGTGTACAAATGTATAACAACAACACAGCTTACAAAACTAATAAAATGGAATATAAGAGCACCAATTTACAATCTGGGAAAACTGTCGAGCATTTTACCCTAATTACAAGGAAAAATTCTGATAACTGAGTAGTAAAGTCTGTCCTCAAAAAAGACACAATAATTTAGCCCTGGTGTAGCACCATAGGATAAGCACAGGACTGCTAACCAACCACAAAGTCAGTAGTTTAAACCTACCAGCTATTCCTCAGAAACCCTATACAGAATCTATGTACGTCCAAATTGACTCGATAGCACTTATCAGCAACAACAAAACTTATGTAAAGTCAAAAAGTTCACATACAAAATGGAATTATCCTTATAGAATTACTTGTACTTTCTGAAGTCCTAAATTTGGGGAGCAAACCACTCAAAGCTTACCAAGTAAACATAGTATGTTATTGTTGTTAAATGCCATCGAGTCAGTTATGATTCATAGTGACCCTGTATTGAGTTTCCAAGGAGCCACTGATGGATTTGAACCGCCAACCTTGTGGTTAACAGTCCAGTATTGATTCTACAGTGCCACACCAGGACTTCTAAAAATAGTATAGAACAATATATATAGCATTATTCAAATTTTAAGATAAGCATGTGTTTATCTGAATATGCTGGAAATGTCTTGAAGATACACACTCACCTGCTAGGAGTGGTTACTTCTAGCAGTTTCGACTAGAGATTGGGTTTAAAGAAGGGTCCTCCAAGTTTTACAACAGATCATTTTGTACTTTTAAGTATTATCGGGTTTTTGTTGTTGTTAATGTTGCTGTTTGTTTAATTGATTGTTTTTTAAACCATGTTGTTGTTGTTGTTAAGTGCTATCAAGTCAGTTCCAACACAAAGCAACCCTGTAGAGGTTTTCCGAGGAGCGGCTGGTAGGTTTGAACCACCAGCCTTTCAGCTAACAGTCCAGTCTTATCCTCACCAGGACTTTGTAGACATTACAACTGAAATTCAAAGAATGAAAATTCATGTACTTCTGAGCTTGCAATCCTGGTTTATCAACTCTCAGAAAAGGCCAATGATAGTTTCAGTGGACTAAGTACTATACATGTAAGCCAGACAAGAACTGATTCAAACAATTATTACAAAGGAAAATGATGCACCTGGCTAAACGATTAGGATGGAAAACCCAAGTAAGGGTTATCTAGGCAGCATACTCACAAAAGACGGCAGGTTTATTAACATCTCCAATGATGTGACCATCATCAAGGAATACTACAACAGTAATGCTATTTTCTTAGATAAAAATATGTTATCTTCTAGAAAAGCATATCCAAAATTAAAGTCAATATAGAAGACAAGTGGCAGAAACAGAAATCAAGTATTAGTGAAAGAAACAGATTCTGTGGACTGTTGAAGATGCTTGCTGTAGAGAACACGGGTCAAATTTCTCCAAACTGCATTACTGAAATCTAAGTTAACTTCTTTTCAACATGACATGTCCTAGTCAGTATTACCTTTTATGACTCCACTAGGTGTTTTTATCCATGCAATCACGTCACATTCATAGAGAAGATCACAAACTTCTTTTCCAGTTGATAATTGCTTACAAAACTTACTACCTTCTCCCAGAATTATAAAGGTCATCAATGAAAAAATAGGGACAGATTTAAGGGCTTTAATACAGGGCACACACAGACTATGAAACATTGAGAGAATTACATAAACAAAAGAAGACAAAGTAGATGATTAGGACATACTAAAAATTACAAACTTATGTGCATCAAAAGATTTCACCAAAAGAGTAAAAAGGGAGCCCACAAAATGGCAAAAAATGTTTTGCAAAACGTATTAGACAAGGGACTAATTTCTGAAATCTATATGAAACTTCAACACCTCTACAAGACAAATAACCCAATTGAAAAATGGGCACAGGACATGAACATACATTTCACCAAGGAAGACATTCAGGTAGCCAACAAACTTATGAAGAAATGTTCACGATCATTAGCCATTGTTTTTGTTGTTGTTAAGTGCCGTCGTGAGTTGCTCCCGACCCACAGCGACCCTGTGTACAGTTTCCGAGGAGCAGCTGGTGAGCTTGAACCGCTGACCTTGCAGTTCAAATGGCTTTGCAGTCTGGCACATTAACCCACAGTGCCACACCATTAGCCATTAAAGAGATGCAAATCAAAGCAACAGTGAGATATCATCTCACACCAGCAATAACAAGCAAGTTAAAAAAAACCGAAGAGGACAATAAATGTTGGCAACAATGTGGAAAGGCTGGGACCCTCCCTTACATTGCTGGTGGGAATGCAAAATGGTCCAACCACTCTGGAAAACAGTACGGCACTTCCTCAGAAAGTAGGAAATAGAAATACCTTGCTGTTACTGTTGTTGTTAAGTGCTGTCGAATCAGTTCCGACCCATAGTGACCCTGTATAGGGTTTCCAAGGAGCGGCTGGTGAGCTTGAACCACTGACTTTGTAATTCAAACGACTTTGCAGTTCAGCGCATTAGCCCACAATGCCACACCAGGACTCAAGAAATTATGATCCAACAATTTCTCTACTTGGTATATATCCACAAGAAATACAAGACAGAACGTGAGTAGATATATGCACACCAATGTTTACTGCAGCACTATTCACAATAGCAAAAAGATGGAGACAGTCTTAGTGCCCATCAATGGAATAATGGGTAAACAAACTGTGGTACATACACACAATGGAATATTATGCTACCTTGAAGAATAACAAGGAAGCTGCAGCCACTGCATAATATGGATGAATCTTAAGGACATTGTTGTTGTTGTTAAGTACCATGGAGTCAGTTCCAACTCATAGTGAGTGAAATTCATCACAAAAGGACAGATATTGCATAAGGCCATTATTGTAAAAGTTTAAGAAAAGGTATGCATACTAAAAGGAAAAAAAAAAAAAAATTACTAACTGCTTTCCTTCAGTTCTCAAAACAACAACAAAGAGATGCCTTATGGAACAACATTCCCACATTAGGCCACCCACAAAAAGGGTTAGGAACACAAAGCTGGGGACACAGGCAGAATCAACCAAATAATAGAATAACCCCTTCCACACCAGGTTTTATGGTGTTCTGACTAGATAGCCATATACTTCCTTTTACTTGTCCTAAATTTCAGAAAACTCACTTCTTATTTCCCAAAACATCCCAAAGCTTCACTGACATCCAAATATTATAATACCTCAAATTGAAAGAAAATAAAACAATGGCTAGATGGTGAAAAACAAATATAACAATAAAAAAAAAAAAAAACTTAAATATTTCCCAAAGAAATCACCAACTTATGATATTTATGTCCAAATATCATAAAACTTGTTCTTTGCCAATTCTTTCAATGCACTTTGGACTTCCTCCCTGAGTATCATTGGCTCTTGTTCATATGGTACCACTTGAAATGGTTGAACATTAACCATTTCTTTTTGGTACAATGACTCTGTGTATTCCTTCCATCTTTTCTTGATGCCCTCTGCATTATTCAATAATTTGCCCAG
>NW_006408711.1:4554202-4555282 GCF_000296735.1 Chrysochloris asiatica
GTGGCAGCGGTGGTGAGGTTGGCCCAGGATCGGACATTGTTTCATTCTGCTGTGCATGGGGTAGCTATGAGTCGGTTCCAACTCAATGGCACCTGACAACAACATCATAAAACTTCCTTAAATGGAAGTCTGGAGGTTCAACAAGGACTTGAGTCTAATTTGTTTCTTAAACTGAAGTGAATTTATGTTGGGTTAAGTGAAGATGGAGGTTTAAGTTCCAGTTCTGAGGCTGTGTATTAATATGCTATACAGAGTCGCTTTGAGTCAGAACTGACTCGACAGCACTTAACAATAGCAACCACTAGCCAGCTACAGTGGTCAGTCTTCAGCCTCCTTCAAATCACTTCTCTTGAGGATCAGGCAAAAAAAAATCCCTATTCTTAACTAACTTCAACTCAAAATTTATGTGGAACTTCCTCCTGACTCAGATGAGCTGGCTATAATATGAGGACTTATTTCTGCATACAAGCCTGGGCTAAGACTAACACTAAAATCAGACCAAGGAGGTCTCGTTCTCCTAGAACTTTCCATTAGAGAACATGTGAGCCTACTTTGTCCCAGCCAATTTGTGGAAGAAGAAAGACAAACCACATGAATTGGACCCAAGAGGAAATTATATCCCATAACAGTTACGCTTGAAAACTTGTTGGAATATCATGGAAAGCACGGGAAGTCCATACTCTGTCGAGGTCCTATGTCGGGGTCCAGCCTTGACAAGGAAGTGTGGGTGTCACGAAAAAGGGAGATCTGGCGGCGAAAGGGATAGAGCAAGAGAGAGATGAAATAGATACAAAAAAGACAGACACACAGATATGATGCAAGCTGGCAGGTAGGCAGATCTGCAAACATATTGCCTAGCATTGCACACAGAACTCACTCTACCTCAGTCTTTCATTCTCTTTTTTAGGGAGAGATTTGTTACAAAGGAAGGATGTAATTCACAAAGTGAGGATGTGATTATTTACATAAGATAGGATACACAACTGAAATGTGATTAATCATTCAAAACAGGACATAATGATTCACAGGAACAACTTTTAAGATATTTTCATAACAATCTAACATTTTTATTTTTACAGA
>NW_006408711.1:4556070-4566751 GCF_000296735.1 Chrysochloris asiatica
GCCTCGGAATTGGATTTTCGTCCATGTCACAGGGCCACTGACCAACCCAGGGTCTGCGTATGCTGACGTCAGCAATACTCAAAACCATGGCTCAAAGAATCCTTGAACCCAATTCATCCTGGTCAGCACCACTCCTTCTCTAGAAAGGTGAGCCTCAGGAATGGTACCTAAAACTCCCCTGGAGTTTTTCTGGAGTCCAGAAATATTGAACCCAGGCGTTGTCACTGTGGTTATAAAAATGCGGGAGTCTTCAAAGAAAGACAGTCTAAAAGCTATACACATAACATTCAAGCTTTCAGAGTAGTAGCAAGGTTCTGAGTTGATAAAGTCAGAGTAAGCAGCTTTTGTGCCTCTGATCCTAGTATAGCATTTTTCCAAATTGCAGTTAAATTTAAGAACTAAAACATGACAATGGCATATGTTGTTGTTAAGTGCCGTCGAGTCTCTTCCGACTCATAGCAACCCTGTATAGGGTTTCTAAGGAGGGGCTGGTGAGTTTGAACTGCCGATTTTATGGTTCAAACTAACCTTACAATCCAGTGCTTTATCCCACAACGCCACATATGGGGCTGCATTATTAGCATTTGGGTTTAAATTTGTAATTAAAACAAACTTATACTAATTTAATGACAAAAAAAAAGCATAATGAGAACTTCCAATGGCCGAAGAGTTCTTACTCTCTGTCATCCTTAAATAGTGTCAAATTTCCCATCTGCTTCCTCTTTGTTCCAGTCAGTTGCCCCCTACCTTAGATCTTCACTATTAATCATCTCATAAAGCTCAGGTCTCCTAACCAGTCTCCCTGATGTCAATATCTTATCAGGTTCGTTATTCTATGTATCACTTTGTCCTTGATGAGCTTTCACAAAACACCATCTTGACTAGGATACCACCAAACTTAAAATCCACATTCTACAGTTTCAATGTAAACCCATCTTTTCTAGATTCACTTCTGGATACCTTAAGCTACAGCCAATTAGACAGTCTGTTGGATTAAATATGTCCTGTATTTTCCCTCTTCCAGGCCTTTGGTCTGTTTCCTCCTGATGGAATTCCACACTCACACCCTTCTCAAACACATGCGCATGTGTATATACACATACACTCATCTCCATTTCTCCTCCTTACAAGTGCACATCCTACCAACCCTTCAAGACCCACTTCTCCCATCAGGAACTCTTCTTTCTCAGAACTTCAACAGTATTCCGTACCTTGCTAACTGCACCTAAAAGTTTGCAGTACATAGTTCTTATCATGTATATGTCTTTGCTGACTTCCTTTAACCTTCGAAAAGGTAGAGACAAAGACTGTATTCATTTCTAATTCTCTATAGCACCCTGCCTTATATTAAACATTTAAAATCTAATATATTCTAATGATTTTAATTTTCCAAAGCACTTAAGATTAAATCATTTCACTTAGTCATTGAAACAACCTTGTGTGGCACTGTTGGTTAAGCACTGGACTGCTAATTGCAAGGTCAGTAGTTCAAACCCAACAGTCACTCCTCAGAATCTCAATATTGGGCTGCTGAGTCAGAACCAACTCAACAGCACATAACAATAGTGTGGTGAATAGGAGCCGTGGTAAACATAGTGGGTTACAAGTTGGACTGTTGACCGTAAGGTCGGCAGTTCAACTATACCAGCTGTTTCTTGGGAGACAGATGAGGCTTTCTGCTCCCATAAAGATTCATACCCTCAGAAATCCTATGCAGGGTCATTATGAGTCAAAAAACCAACTCGCCGGCACACAACTACGACCACTACCAATGTGGTAATTAAGGTAGAAACTAATTTTAAAACAGGTTCAAAATGGTGCAATAATTTCTCTTGTACCACATAACTTTGAGGTTCCCTAATTCCCCTACATGATCCTCACCTGGGTATCTACTGCTTCTAGTCGTTGTTGTTGTTGTTAGGTGCCATCGAGTCGGTACCGACTCACAGTGACCTTATGCACAGCAGAACAAAACTGCCCGGCTCTGGCCCAACCTCACTACTGTTGCCATGCTTCCAACCGAAGGGGCTCATTTTCCGGCACTCTATCTGACAGTGTTTCTCTGCTATTCATAAGGTTTTCAGTGACTAAATATTCAGATGTGGTTTGTCACTCCTTCTTCCTAGTCTGTCTTCATCTGGAAGCTCATCTAAAACCTGTCCACTATGGGTGACCCTGCTGGTATTTAAAACACCAGTCACATAGCTTTCAGAATCACAGCAACTCATAAACCACCACAGTAGGACAAACTGACAGATGAGTGGTGGACTGCTTCTAGCAGCAGCCAGCAAAGAGAAACTTTCATTATTTCATTCTCACAGTGGATCTAAATGACTGTATCTTTTTCTTATGACCCTATACCATAGTCACTCACCTCACCCTGACTTTATCAGAACAACTTAAGGAGCTTAACAGAAATATCTCTTTTTGTTGGTTCCCAAGTTTTAGTCAAGAACTTATGCAAAATACTCCAGATAAGTGAGTTTTAATCCTTGTCTTATTCGTCTTCTTCATCCTGGTTAATCCAGAAGTAGTATAATTCATAACATTATTATTCTTCAAATAGTTTTTAGTGAGATATTTCAAATATCTTTTGAAAAAAGGCACTTCGGAAGTTACAGTAATCTTGTTCGTGCTTCTTTCAATTGTTACAACCCCAACAACAAGATTACCAGTTTTCCCTTTCACTTTGATTCTTTCTTGAAGAAACTGTTCAAAATTGGCAGCCTCCAAGATTCTGTTCTTCTACAGAACGGGTGCTCAGTCAAAGATGAACTTCAGAGCCTGCTTCTTTTTTGCCCCTCCTTCGCCACATTTTTTTTTTTTTTCACAGATGCCATGACAGCCAGAAATACCTCTTGATACTCATTTCTCTTCCCTTCATCCAACTGCCATCCAAATTTCTCATAAGGGAAAAAAAAAAAAAAGTCTCTTGTCTCTTTTGCTGATTCTGTAATGCTGGAAAACTCCCTGACTGTTTTAAGCACCAACTTCTCATTTTAAAACAGGAAAAATAATATTTCCATCTCATACAATACTTGCAAGTACAAAGAGAAGACATAAAATATTGGTGCAACACAAGTACTCAACAAATAGGGGTTGTTTTAAGTGAAAATAATGAATAAAACCACAGGTTTTACCCCTTTTTTACAGTGACTTCATGGAACCATGTAGCAATTGGGTGATAAGGAAATAGAAACAGTGTTTATGAGCTTGAGAAAACAAATAAAGCCTTAGATTAGGATTTGGGGGGAGTTTTTGTTTTATTTTTTTATGTTTAAAATGACAAAGTTGGCTTCATTCAGTCTAATGTCTATATGCTATGAAGTATTCTAAAGGAATGCTTTCATTTCTCCTAGTTAAATATCTGCCCTCTTCAGCAAACAAGGCCAGCAAAGTCACAATGTCTGGGTACTTTTCTCAGTTTATGCAATAGATAAAGCTACTTAAAGGTTTCGTCTTGATAATTTAAATTTAACTTTCATTTAAAAGTCCAGGACGACATCCTTACACTATCTCTGAATTTACTTGAGTCAATTAATCCCCTCCTCAACTAAACAGTGATTATAAAGCTCTTCTGTTTTGAATCTAAAAGTCAAAAGAATTAGAGATGATGGCTTACTCTAATGCCTCAAACTTATTTCAACATTTCATGATTCCAATTTTGATTGTAATTCTCAGAGGAAGCACTGGATTAAGTTCTAATATATATTTTTCTAAAGGAGTAGTTTAATACACGTTCTCATTCGAGTTCCTCAATTAGAACTTTAAAATATCTTTTCCTCTAGGATACAGAAAAAAAAAAAAAAAAAAAAAGACTTTGAGAAAAATGAAGAGCATTTATGTGAATCTAAGCATAGATTTTGTTTTCATGAAATAAAAAGAGGGGTTAAGGATGTTTCCAATAGCTTCAGGAAGACAACAGAGCTGAAACAGTCTGACAGCAGGATGTGGGTTATATGTTACTGAAAGAAACTCTTTTGTAGAAAAGGGTTTCACAAAGAGCATCCAGGCAGGAATGTATGCATTTGGATTTAATCAACCAGTCAGTTCCACAATGCGAAAACTCCTTCTGTTAAACTGAGGATAAACACTGGACCAAAAGGTCGATTTGAACTGCATGATCGGTGGTTCAAACTCATCAGCAATTCCTCAAAAACCCTATATGGGATCGCTATGAGTCGGAACCGACTCGATGGCACTAAATAGCAACAAAGCTGACAGTTCATAAACGCTGGTGGCACGGTGGTTAAATGCTCAGTTTGACAGACCAGTGATTCAAAACCACCAGCCACTCTATGGAAAAAAAGATGTGATAGTCCGCTTCCATAAAGATTGTTGCTGTTGTTAAGTGTCGTCAAGTTGGTTCCAACTCATAACAACCTTGTATAGGGTTTCCTAGGAGCAGCTGGTGGGTTTTAACTGCCAACCTTGTGCTTCTCAGCCCAGTGTTAACCTACAACACCACAGCAGGAGATTACAGCCTTGGAAACCCTGTGAGACAGTTCTAGTCTATCTTATAGGATTACTATGAGTAGGAATCAACTAGACAGCAACTTCTAAAACTTCAAAAAAGTCCAATGCAGCAGCATACACAAAATAAAAAACACCAATAGTTCCCACTACAATCTGCTGGGTACAATTATCCCATTTTAATCAGCTGCTTTGGTTTTCTTCTCACCCTCTTTTTCCTAAAAGATGGAACACAATTTATGCATTTTAATGATCTATACTTTTAAGATTTTACTCTATAGTATGTCTGGTCAAAGCAATATAAATAGCTCAGATTCAACAGCACATTTTGTGATGGGGATGTAGGAAGCTTTGGGGATAAAACATTCCAGTCAGTAGGACCAGTTGCAGAACAAGCAAATCAGAATCAAAGCAATATCTGTTAGTAACACAGATTCGCAAATAGAAAGCTATAGATATAACTATTGTCAGGGAAAAAATGCTCAGAAAACAGCCAAGTATGTTAAAATAAAAAAACCCCAAGCCAGGTAGAAAACTCTATGAGTCCAAAACTATGGATTCCATAGTATGAATAACCTTTCAGAATTTCTTTAAAATCCAGTATTTCATTGTTTTCATTGAATGCATTCCTGTAAAATATTAATCATGAGTCTCTTGGCCAAAGTCTAGAAAGAAATGAAAAAAGAAAATAAGCCAAGGTTTGCTGTTGTTGTTACGTGCCGTCAAGTAGGTTCTGATCCATAGTGACCCTCTATAGGGTTTCTAAGGAGCAGCTGGTCAGATTGAACTGCCAACTTTGTGATTTAAACTGACATTGGGTTACAAGGGTATAACGTGGCCAGGACCAGCTTCTGACTGACTATGCTGTGAAAACAATAATTGCTGGCCCAGGGACTCAAAGGAAGTCCAAGAAATCAGCATATCCCATTACCACCCCTTAGTAGAAAGGAAGCCTATGTTGCACAGTTGTTCAGAACATAGCACTGGGTCTGAATCTCCATTGTCACTTTCAATCTGTGATTTGGGGCAAGTAGCTTACCCTTCCCTAGGTCTTATTCTTATCATCTATAAAATAAGTGAAAGAATAATTTATGGATAAATGATTCATAAATATTTCTTCATGAAGGTTGTTGAGCACATCTATGTATCTGGCATTATCTGGCACTGGCATACAGTGTTGAAGAAAGTAGGCAAAGCCACTGCTGTCTGGGAGTTTGCATTCTGTCATGGGAGAAAAAACAATGATCAATTACAGAAATAAGCAACAATTTTATGTATGTGGAAAAGAGCTCTGAAGAAATACATGACAAGATCATGAGATGGAGACTGATGGATGGGGATGATTTAGATTCAGTTGGCAAAGAGAACCGTCAGCTGTGAGAAGACATGAGCTTTGAATAATATGAAGGAGCAGAAAGCACAGTGATGTACAAGTACAAAGGTCCCCTGACAAGAATGAGCTTGGAATGTTCACGAAACATAAAGAAGCCCAATGTGGCTGGAATGCAGTGAATGATGAGCACAATAAGCTTTAGACACCTATTAGACAACTAAGCAATGGGACTCTGGAGTAGAGGTCAAGGTAGGAAATATAAATCTGGGAGTCACTTCTAATTAGAATATGTGTAAAGTACCTAGTACAGTGTCTGAACATTATAATAGTGGATATCCAATCTCATGTAACTGAATAATTTATATTTATATTAGGGAGTCTGTCAGAAAAATGGAAAGAGTGAAGTCAGGTAAATTGGATTAGCTTAACCAGAAAAGAAAAGAAAGGAAAAGAAAATCACTGTTGTTGAGTCCATTTCAATTCATAGCGACCCTACAGGACAGAGTAGAACTGTCCAGTAGGGTTTTCCAGGCTGTAATCTTTACAGATGCATATTGCCATATCTTTTTCCCATGGAGTGAGTGGTGGGCTTGAACTCCTACCTTTGGTTAGCAGCCAAATAGTTAATCATGGCACCAACCAGCAGGGCTCCTCAGGGATAACAAATACGTCATGTTTAGTACCAACTTCTATGAAATAGAGATGCCTAGCATTCTGTACTGAGAATGATTCTGAGTCAAAGTCTGAGCCTTTGTAACAAATGTGTTCCATTACATGTCAAACAGGTAAATGATAAAAATTTCCAAAGCTCTGGAATTGACAGTTTGTGCTCACTGCCAGTTTCACTTAATTTTTGTTTCCATATTTAACAATATGAATTAAGTATAATTACTACTCTTATTTTATAGGTAAGGAATCTGAGGCTCAGATGATTAATTTATGTGACCCATATTATCAGCCTTCAAGCAGTTAAAGTTGAGAACCAAATGTGGGTGTATCTAATTCAAGACCATGCTCATAACCACTGTGATATGCTCATGTAAATTTGCTAAATAAGCTTCTTATTTGTATTCCCCTAACTGCACTTTAGGGTCTTTCCAGCTGAGCCTACTACATCTGGCTCTAGTATGGAATGTCTTAGTGCTGGCACATTCTCTGGTTTCTGAATTCTAATGTAGCATTCTGAAACAAGCGCCCAGGAACAATTATTTTCTGTGTTGATATTAGCAGAAAACATCCTATTTATTAAAATGCCACATCCTATTTCATTTAATGATTAAGCAAACTTATAAACAAGCTGAATTAATTTTAACAACTGTCAAAATTCTAAGTTATTTTGGAAATGTCCGAATCACCTAACCTGTTCTTCAGCTGACAGCTTCTCATCTAGCTGCATTTAAACACACACACACTTCATTCAATTAAATTATGGGCATTGTTATTGTAACTTCATCCATACAACAGTAGATTCATATACTTTGATGAAAGCATAGGCAATTTTAATCCTAATTTTAAGAATACTGTGACAGTACAAAGTAAAAATCTTTTACTTTTTAAATGCAGGTTACAGACTAAAAACAACACATGTAGAAAAGGTAAAACCCTTTTCTACCTACCCTATGCTTTCCTTCCACCTCCATTCTACGAGAGAGCTATAACTCAAGGGAAAAGAAAAGCCACATAGCACATGGATTTGACAACAACAAACTAACCAGGATTTGAATTTCTATTTTCAAGAGCCACAGGCAAGAGCAATAAGGCACTACACCCATCAGAGTGCTAAGTTTTATTCATGAACTCATGCTGGGTTTAAAAACAAAGATGAAGAAAAAGATCCAACTTCAAAGCATTATTGAAAGATGATTAACTCTCTAGCCACAAATGAGACTCACACTCTACTTTGATGTGTGCGAATATGAATACCTAGTGCTCAAATTTAAAGAATGTCTACTATTCACACATTTAGCCTTTAAAAAAAAAAACAACAAAAAACAACAGTAATATACTATTTTGCATCCCAGAAAACCAGTAAATGACCTAAGGGAATAAACAAAATTAGAATTCAGCCTTGGAAATTATGCCTTATACTCAATGCACACCTACAGTTCTATCATAGAGTTAAGGGGCAAAATGCCAGCTTTAATATACACAGTGCAGGAAATAGAAGTCTTTACATTGTCATGTTCTGTCAACCACTCCACAAAGTACTTTGGGCATTAATCATGCTGCATGAACATGTTTATCTCAAATTCAACTAAATTTTAATGAGGGTTATTCAATATATAAATTATGTGGTACTATGACTATAAAGACGTGGATTGTATAAAACTTGTATCAAAATTCAATTTGAAACTAACATTGAAAATGAGCTAAATTTTCTAATCCTGGAGATTTAAGCATGTGCCATTTACATTTACAGTATATGTGTACAATTCTTAATTTTTGTTTAAAACAAGAGCATGGAATATATTGTATAAATTGCAAGAGAAAATGATAATTACTAAAGGGAAAATGGGTGACTTAAATTGTGTATATTTTTATATTACTGTCCCAAGGTGTGAGAAAAGTAGAAGGTTGGAGTCATGTATTCTAACTGGCTATTAGTGTGTAAATATATTATCTTTTATGTAACTTATCAAAATACTTAGATTTGCCAATCTGAGTATGTTTAAATATTCTTAAAACCTAAATGTTGAATGTTGCCATTTTTTCCTCCTACCAGAGTGATTTTTCTTTGTCAGTAACTGCTTGGAAAAATTACGTAAGGCAATTTCAAAAAGAATTGCTGTGGTTCATTATACAAAATGAAAATGTAGCTTTTAAAAAAACATTCAGTCTGACATTCAGTTCTCTGTGCTGCTGCAGCAGGTCAAAAACCATTAGCCACCTGCTGAAAACACATATTAAGAAATAAAATGTCCTTTGAAATTATTTTGCATATGATAGTCTCAAAGTAAAATGTTGATGTAGTCACCATTTTACTTTGAGACTGTTGTTGTTGTTAGTGCCATCTAGTTGGTACTGAACCATAGCGACCTTATATAAGCACAGCAGAACAAAACACTGCCTGATCCTGGGCCAACCTCACTACTATTGCCATGCTTGAGTCCATCAATGCTGCCACTTGGCCAATAGATCTCATTGGGGTCTTCCTCTTTTTCTCTGACCCTCCACCTTACCAAACATGATATCTTTCTCCAGTGACTAGTCCCTCCTGACAACATGTCCGAAGTATGAGAGATGAAGTTTGGTCATCTTGGCCTCCAGGGAGCACTCTGGCTACACTTCTTCCAAAACAGATCTATTGGTTCTTTTGGCAGGCCAAGGCACTTTCAATATTCTCCTCCAATACAATAACTCAAAAGCATCAATTCTTCCACGGGCTTCACTGTTCAGCTTTCACATGCATATGAGGTTATTAAGAATATCATGGCTTGGATCAGGTGCACCTTAGTCCTCAAGCTGACACCTTTGATCTTCAACATTTTAAAAAGGTCTTGTGCAGCAGATTTGCCTAATGCAATACATCCTTTGATTTCTGGACTGCTGCTTCCATGAGTGTTGATAGTTAATCCAAGAAGAACGAAGTCTTTGACAACTTCAATCTTCTCCGTTGATAAGAATGTATTTTATTGGTCCAGAGGTGAGGATTTTTGTTTTTCTTTACTTTGAGACTACTGTATGCAAAATAATTGTATTTATTCTAATGTTTTAAAAATGTGATACTTCAAATAAAGAAGTATCTTCACCATGTCAGAAATTATTTTTAAAATAAATTTTAATAACTGTAACAAATTTATGCTGTTTACACTGAATAAAGAAAATATTATGTCTACAATGAGAGAAAAGAAAATTATAAAATAAGCAGCCGGCTCAACAGTTTATGACTACTGTTTAGTTCTTTTCCAATAAATGTAACAAATAATACAATTCCTGGGATAAGACATTCTCTCTTACCTCCAGCAGTAGTTTTCTGAGGCTTACGCCAATATTTTCTTTGTATCTTTAAAATAGTCTAGGAGTCTATTGGCAAAGAACAAGGCACCAGGAATTGATGAAATAAAATTTGAAATCTTTCAAGAAAGTAAGGTGGCACAGAAGGCACTCATTCACCTATGCCAAGAAATTTGGAAGACAATAGATCTGGCCAACTGATTGGAAGAGATCCATATTTGTGCCCAGTCAAAAGAGAGCTGACCCAACGGAATGCAGAAATCATTGGACAATGTCTTTGATATCCCATGCAAGTAAAGTTTTGTTAAAGGTAACACAGAAACGGCTACAATCATACATCAACAGAGAACTTCCAGAGGTTCAAGCTGGACTCAGAAGAGGCCATGAAACGAGGGATATCATTGCTGATGTCCGATGGATCTTGGCTGAAAGAAAAGAATATCAGAAAGATGTTTACCTGTGCTTTATTGACTACGCAAAGGCTTACGACTGTGTGGATCATGACAGGCTATGGACAACATTGCGAAGTATGAGTATTCCAGAACACTTAATTGTGCTCATGAGGAATCTGTACATGAACCAAGAGGCAGTTGTTCGAACAGAACATGGGAACACTGAATGGGTAAAAATTAAGAAAGATGTGCAACAAGGTTGTATTCCTTCACCATACTTATTCAGCCTGTATGCTGAGCAAATAATACGAGAAGCTGGGTTATATGAAGAAAATCATGCCATCAGGGTTGGAGAAGACTCATTAACAACCTGCGATATGCGGATGATACAACCTTGCTTGCTGACAGTGAAGAGGACTTAAAACATTTACTGATCAAGATCAAAGAGCACAGCCTTTGGTATGGATTACATCTCAATGTCAAGAAAACAAAAATCTTCACCACTGGACCAATAAACAACAATCTTATC
>NW_006408711.1:4567096-4569006 GCF_000296735.1 Chrysochloris asiatica
AATAGATCTGTTTTGGAAGAAGTGTAGCCAGAGTGCTCCTTGGAGGCCAAGATGACCAAACTTCATCTCTCATACTTCGGACATGTTGCCAGGAGGGATGAGTCACTGGAGAAGAATATCATGTTTGGTAAAATGAAGGGTCAGAGAAAAAGAGGAAGAGCCCTAGCGAGATGGACTGGCCAAGTGGCAGCATCGATGGACTCAAACGTGGCAACAGTAGTGAGGTTGGCCCAGGATCAGGCAGTGTTTCGTTCTTCTGTGCATAAGGTTGCTATGGGTCGGTACCAACTCGATGGCACCTAACAACAACATGAGTCTATTACCACAGGAAAAAAAAAAAAGATACTAACCTTGCAGTGTTGTGCATTAAAAAGAATTCATAATTTGA
The DNA here is from genome assembly GCF_000296735.1 of Chrysochloris asiatica. Classification (NCBI taxonomy): domain Eukaryota; kingdom Metazoa; phylum Chordata; class Mammalia; order Afrosoricida; family Chrysochloridae; genus Chrysochloris; species Chrysochloris asiatica. The sequence goes on from NW_006408711.1 coordinate 4,567,485, forward strand.
TCATAGTTTAACACTTTGAACCTCAGCAATGAAGACTATGGCTCTCTCCTCTATCATTATTCCAATAAAGTCTAATAGCAATTATTAGATAACTGGTCACTTGGTATTTTGTATAGCCAGGTACTAAACTAAGTGATTGACACATCTTAATACATTTAATCCTCACAACAACTTAACAATGTAGATAAAACTCTATTGCCATTTTACAAATAAGAAAGCTGAGGCAAATAAGATTAAATAACTTCCTCATAATTATGCAAATAGCAGTTAACTAAGTTTTATAATATATGTACCTAGATGACACAAACAGTTTTCACTAGATTACTAACTAAAAAGTGAGTGGTTTGAACCCACCCAGCGACACTGCAGGAGATAGGTCTGGCAATTTACTTCCATTCACATAACACTCCAGAAAATCCTACAGAGCAGCTCTACTCATAGGGCAGCTAAGTCGGAATCCACTGAAGGAAGAAAAAGCATACAAGGTTCCAAAAGTAACTGCAACTAAGAGGAAAAGAAAAAGGCAAAAGTATAAGGAGAGTTCAAAGTAAGGACAGAATAGCGACAAATGTCTTAGAACTGTCTCTAATCTTACCAGACTGAGTGTGGTGCTTAATAAACAAAAACGAAGAGGTAACAAATTGTTAACAAGATCTGCAAAGAGATCACTCCTATTGGATTTAAAACTAGAAGACCCAATTTTTTAGCCTTCCTTATGCGAAACTACATATGCTCAGCCTAACGGCACAAGCTTCAAAATGACATCTGGTGAATAAATACAACTTTGTGTTAGTCTGGGTGTTTTCGAGGAGCAAACCACTGAAAAGTATATACAAAAGGAGGCATCAAAAAGTTTGTAGGAAAATGAAATTGAAAGATAACAGAATTGTCCACAAACATTTTGAAGTCCTCTTGTGTGTGTGTGTGTGCCTGTTTATGCACTGTATGTATAAAGAAAGAGACTGAGATTTACTTCAAGGAAACGGTTCACACAATTGTGTTGTTAAGTGCTGTTGCGTTGGTTCCGATACATGAGAACCCTGTGTAGGGATTCTGAGAAGCAGCTGGTGAGTTTGAACTGCCAACCTTACAGTTCAAACCAATCTTGAGGTCCAGTGCTTATCCTATGGCGCCACACCAGGACCAACAGTGGGAGTTCATAAATCCCAAATCCATTGGCCAGGCAGCAGGCTGGAGACCTCTGCTGGCTTGCTGGATTGTGGGGGCTGTTGTTGGTGTTGTTAAGCATCATCGAGTCGATTCCGACCCACTGCGACCCTTGTATAGGGTTTCCGAAGAGCAGCTGGTAAGCTTGAACCTTGCAGTTCAAACGGCTTTGCAGTCTGGTGCATTAACCCACAGTGCCACACCAGGACTCGGCTATTGTTGTCAAGTGCCGTTGAGTCGATTCCGACCCATAGCGACCCTGTACAGGGTTTCCAAGGAGCAGCTGGTGAGCTTCAACCGCCAACCTTGCAGTTCAAACAGCTTTGCAGTCTGGCACATTGACCCACAGTGCCAC
>NW_006408711.1:4572116-4581674 GCF_000296735.1 Chrysochloris asiatica
TTATGTCTATACTGTCTCTTTAAATTTCAATGTCAATCTTGATACAATCCTGATATAATCAAGATACATATAAGATATATCTGTAGGGGTTGGAAAATCCAAAATGTGCAGGTTGGGCAGCTGACACAAAACTTCCGCAGGTTTATATCCCAATATCTATCTAGATGTCAGATGATGAGAACAGTACAGGCTGGGTAAGAGAGTAAAATCTACGATAATATCGATTCATATTCTGGATGCCAATTTACCCTCCAAAGGAAATTCTCCTTTCAACTGATTGGCTGATTGCTTCCGATTATATCATGGGAAGTTATCACGTTTCATTACATTACATTATAGAAACCAGTCCAGGTCACTGAGAATCAAAGCATAGCCAAGTTAATGTATAAAATTAACCATCACAGATAGGCCCATAAGAGTTCTAGATTATTCATCTGTAAATCTGGTTCCCGTGGTCGGTGGTGCAAGCTCACCAACTACTCCTTGGGAACCCTATCACTATGGGTCAGAACTGACTCAACAGCACTTAATAACAATAACAACAACAATATGTATCAGGAGTGCTAGAGGCACTATAGGATAAAGCATTAGACTGCTACCTATAAGGTCAGCAGTTCAAATTCACCAACTGCTCCATGGGAGAAAGACTTCCCACTCCAGTAAAGACTTACAGCCTGGGAAACCCACTACATGGTAGCTATGAGTCAAAACCAACTGGACAACACCTAACAATAATACATATCAAAAGCAAACCTTAGTAACTAATTGACTCATTAAATTATTTCTACAATGGAGTATACAGAGTCTTAGTTCTAGAAGATTCCAGGTCTGCTCACTGACCTGAGTCAATATAAACTTATTGTTTAAAAAATTAAAATTGAATTCTCAATATAAATGGCTGGTGTCCCTTCCAAGATCCCTAAACCAAAATCTATCATCAACTCATGTTAATTTTTGTTGATGCCATTTGTTATTTGGATTTTGTTCAATCATTTAAACACCTACACACATCTCCTTTAAATATAATATCACAGGTCTCTAAATCTTTTATTATAAATTAAGCAAACAATAATTCATGGTTAATAATATATGGATACACACAAACTATTTTTGACAAAATAAATATCCTAAAAAATTTACCTATGTCCTCTGATAGTGTGGTTGGAAAAGATTTTCTTTTCCACACCCAAAACAAAGAAAATTTAATTCCTGCTTTAACTGGAGATAGTAGCATTTCATTTTGAGGACAAAGGTCACATTATGTGTATTTTTAACTTTTAGTCAAGAATTAAGGTCAGTCTCCAGATTTTCTCCCACACCAAGAACATGGCCATAGAAACCAGTATGACTTAAGTTAAGGTAGTGACACAAATTAGGATGTGACTTCAGTAAGTGTGGGACTTTAGTAAAGGTGTGACTCAAAACTGATCTTGCCTCATTAACATATAATAAGGTTAGGAATTATAACACATTACAATATGGAGGATAATTATATCAAATCACAAAAAGGAGAACAACCACACAATATTGGAAATCATGGCCTAGTCACGTTGATGTGCAGTTTTTGGAGACACAATTAAATTTATGAAAACACTAATGGCAATCTATATCCAGAAATTGAAGATATAAAGAGAGTTATAATAAACACTATTAAACTATTAGTGGTACATAAGCATTAGAGGTCTGAAAGCAGCTTAAAACTTTTCTTCTATCATGCCTCATTTAATTCCCACAAAAATCTCAATAATGGCTTTGGGTTTTATTAATGAATATACAGAAAAAAACAGATGAAAGAAGAAATAGAGAAAATATAAGGGTAGGATAACTCATGTCTCTTTCTAGTCATTTTTCAATATTGTCTTAGATTTGTCATAGTTTGGCACAAACCAGCTAACATTTTCTTAATTTTGAGAGAAGTCACATAACCTAAGTAGACAACACAACAGAATCAGGACTTGTGAACCTCAAGACAGATGGTGCTAAATTTCAAAAAACAAAATTATCAAACAAAAAGAAGAAAAAAATAACATCACAATTCTCAGTGACATGTTTTACATGCCATATTGTTGTTGTTGTTGTTATGTGCCGTGGAGTCGGTTCCGACTCAGCGACCCTGTACAGGGTTTCCGAGGCTGTAAATCTTTACGGGAGCAGAACGCCTCATCTTTCTCCCGCGGAGCGGCTGGTAGTTTAGAACTGCTGACCCTGAAGTTCGCAGCCCGATTCGTAATATATATAATATTTGTGTGTGTGTGTGTTTATGCATATATATAGTTACTTTTTTGTATTGTAATAAAACATAGATAAGATAAAATTTGCCATTTTAATCATTTAGAGATATATTTTTAAAGTTCAAAATTTTGATTTAAGTGATACCTATGACAGCTGAGAGCAAGCAAGGAAGGTATTTACATAACTGTAAATTTTACTTTATTGTTGTGATGTGCTGTGGAGTCGGTTCCGACTCATAGCGACCCTATACAGGGTTTCTGAGGCTGTAAAGCTTTATGGAAGCAGGAAGCCTCATCTTTCTCCCAAGGAACAGCTGGTAGTTTCGAACTGCTGGCTGTGAGGTTAGCAGACCACTTTGTAACCACTACGCTACCAGAAGTCAAATCATTTTTAGCTTTCTACAAAAATTAAAATTTCCTAAATATCTACATTGAAGACTGTAAAGATGAATAAGAATCTGTTCATTTAGTAATACAAACATCTTCTCTCTGATTTTAAGAGATACAAATATTCCTGATCTAATTATTCTGCATACAACCCTTGACATGCTTTATTCACCACTGTTGTTGTTTGCCGTTGAGACTGGTCCAACACATACCAACCCTGTATAGGGTTTCCAGGAGTGACTGGTGAGTTTGAACCGCCGACCTTGCAGTTCAAACTGACCTTGCAGTCCAGTGCATTAACCCACAGCACCACACCAGAACTCTTTGTTCACCATACATTTAATAATTACTTTGTTGTTGTTGTTAAGTGTTGACAAGTCAGTTCCGACTCATAGTGACCCTGTATAGGGCTTCCAAGGAGTGGCTGGTGGGTTTGAACCACTGACCGTGTGGTTGGCAATCTAGTGCTTATCTTAAGCACCACACCAGGTTGGTGGAACTTGCAACTAAATCAGGAAGAATCAACTTCTACAGATTCATTCCGGGTAAATAGCTTTCCACCTGCCTAAATTATACTTCTGTTGATGGCTCAGGCCATCCTCTGCCTTCATCAAGATGAATGTCCTACCTTTCTCAGCTCAGTGGATGGCTGGTCATCATGATCATAGTTGAATTATGCTAATCTTGGATGTAAAAAATAAAATAAAAAACCAGTAACAGTATAACTCATCCAGGATATATAAACCACTTCAAGTATGTTGTGAATTCAAATGTATTAAATAAAGAATTCCACTTTACATTCTTCAATAAAGAGAACAGTAGTTATACAACAATGTACAACAAATTTTACAAAGTATAAGAAAGACATAGGTATTGAATTTTCTAAATCAGAAATTCTTAGGTAAATCTAAAACAATAATTAAATGCATTTTAAAGTTTTCCTAAATGTGATATTACTTATACCTAGAAACAGCTCCTGGCGTGGCACTATAGGATAAGCACTGAATTGTGAACCACAAGGTTCACCAACTGCTCCTCAGAAATCCTATACAGAGTTGCTATGGAGTCCTGGTGTGGCACTGTGGGTTAATGTGCTGGACTGAAAAATTGGTTTGAACCATGAGGTTGGTGGTTCAAGCTCACCAGATGCTTCTTGGAAACCCTATACAGGGTCGCTATGAGTCAGAACCGACTAGACAGCACTTGACAACAACAACAACATGAGTCAGAACCAACTTGACTGCACTTAACAACAACAACAAAGAAACAAATAGAAGCTCCTAGACAACTAAAGAGACCTTAACAGTGGATTGCTTGAAAAAAAAAAAAAAAAAAAGTCTTATGTAATTTGTAAGTGCTTTTGATACAAATATATTCATTTTCTGGAACTTGTAAATGTGTTTTGAAAATGACCTTCTAGTTTCTTCATATGCTGTTTATCAATATTGTATTGGAAAGCAATTTAAGGCATTATAGCCTTTAATATTTTTCTCATTTTTATAATGTTGGTATTTTTGTCACCTCCCAGCCCTTCCAACATATACACAAATCTACATACCTATCTGGTTTGGATTGTTTGGTTTAATGTTAACTTTCAAATGCCGTAAGTAAATTTTCTAAATTCAATACACATCATGTTTAAATATAAATTAGCCTCTAAAACAATTTTCCATTCAAGGAGGCAAGGATCAAAAAGTTGCACAAATACTCTCTACTATAGACTGTTCCTGGATTACTAAAGAGTCCCATTCCTAAATGTGTCTTTAAATAAAATTTGCATGTAAATAAGAACAATACGGTATAGTTCTTATCTAATGTCAATTAGCCAAATGTTTCTTATACAGTATATAGTGTACCTTTCTACATTTAAAAAATTAAAGAAACACTTCAGAATACACTAAAACCTTTATAACCTAGCAAAGTTTTATGCACATCTCAAAGTACTGCCTGTTTCTTATTACTGTGGTGTTATAGGATAAGCAAGCGCTGGTCAGCTAATCACAAGGTTGGTGGTTCAAACCCACCAGCCACTCCTAAGAAACCCCATATGGGATCGCTATGAGCTTGAACTGACTTGATGGTACTTTAACAGCATGTTGTTGTTAAAGTACCATCAAGTCATTTCCCACTCACAGCAACCCTGTATAGAGTTTCTGAGGAGCAGCTAGTGAATTTCAACTGCCAACCTTGTAGATCAAACCAACCTTTAGGTTGAGTGCTTACCGTATGGTGTCACACCAAGATTCTATTACATACATACCTCAAAATTTTAATATAATATGCTTTATGAGGGTAACTACAGATTGTACATAAATTGGACACTTATAGCCTGGGGATTGTTTATGTAAGAAACAAAATTCTATTTAATAGTCAATTTGATAATCTTGCTTATTATTATGTATAGAGTATCTTTCTTTGCTCCTTGTCCTGTAAAAATGGCAATTGATGCTGCGTTTCAACAATACATAACACAATAGCAACAAGTTGCAATGTTTACTATAGCTACATAAACCCTAGCATAAACCCCTACAGACAATGTTATGATGTTACTTGATAATCTATTATAAATTTGCTCGCTTTTCAACCAATTGTTATTAAGTGCCGTCAAGTCGTTTCCAACCCAAAGCAACCCTGTATAGCGTTTCCGAGGAGTGGCTGGTGAGCTTGAACCACCAAACTTGCAGTTCAAACGGTTTTGCAGTCTGATGCATTAGCCCACAGTGCCATACCAGGACTACAACTAATAGACAAAATTTTTCTTCTTTGAGACTGAAAGAAATTGACTATAGGTGTAACTTAGAAATGCTACAGGCTTGGTTCTAGACCACTTCAATGAAGCCAGTCACATAAATTTGTTTCCCAGTGCTTATAAAAGTTTCATTTACACTATACTGTAGTCTACTAAGTCTAAAGGAGCATTAAGAAGATGTTTGAACTATCATGAGAATTACCATAATATGACACAGAGACACATGGCACAGAACACATGCTATTGGAAAAATACTGCTGATAGACTTTCTTGCCACAGGTTTGTCACATAGCTTCAATTTGTAAAGAACAGAATGACCACGAAACACAATAAAATAAGGTATTTGTTGTTGGTGGTAAGTGCCATCAGTTCTGACTCATAGCAACCCTGTATTGGGTTTCCAAGGAGCAGCTGGTGAGTTTGAACCGCCAACCTTATGGTTCAAACTGACCTTGCAGTCCAGTACTAATCCTACAGCATATGCTTGTACATATATATTTTGTGTCCAGAAATAAATCCAAAATTAATTCGTTATCTTAAAGATTTATTTATTTATTACACCCACCCACCCTGGGTAACTTTTGACAAAATATTGAAAACAGAAAGAAATCTACTGGATAAATAGTTGCAAAAAAACCCAGCCTGCAACCAGATTAATATCTTTAATACATAAATAAACCTTACAAATATAAGAAAAAGAGGGACAATAAATTAATCAAAGGCATGTAGAAATATATTACCCAGCAACCATGTAAAAAACTGCAAAAGTCACCAATGTAAATCACAACAAATGACTATTATTCTTCACTTCACAAATTAACTGTTAGATGTGAAAAAAAATTCTAGGGCAGGCAATAAGTGTTCCATATAGATTGTTGTAGAGGTATACACCAAAGCCAATTTGGAACATATGTCAAATTTTGGAACAAGTATTTTAAGAATGTTTATATCCCTTAGCTTAATTTTACATCAAGTACTTTATCCTAAGTAAACAGATATAAGCAAAAATACTATTCTAAATGTTTTCTCATAAATGTCATTTATAACTGCCAGAAAGAGGGAAAATATTCTGAAATTCCAGAAATGGACAATTGGAAGATTGGTACAGGCATAAAATACAATGCAGCTACTAAGAAAGGAGCTGTAAAGAAAACAATTATTGGCATGAGAAAATGTTCACCATCTAATGATCAGAAACAGAATGAGCATTGTGATCCTAATGTTACGTCTCCCAGTTGTGTATCTCTGTTTCCATGTTTGCATATATGCATGTTCAGAACCGTGTAATGGCTGGCACACAAATATCAAGGCTTATCTCTAAGTGGTAAAATAATGCGTACTTTCAGGAAAATTTGGGGACATGTGGGTTGTTTTGTTTTTTTTTTTTGCTGTTTTGTTTTCATTGGCCAAGCATATTTCAAGTAAACAAGGGGAAAAAGCATAGTTGCTAAGAAAAATAAAGCTGCAATTTTTCATGCAGGTGATATTTAATTTCTGATAACTAGAATTACACTGCTCAGAATAATGAAAATAATTGGAAGAAATTAAAACTAATTATATGCTACAGAAACAAAGAATGGCATCACTTTCCACCTGGTAAAAGCAAGCCTATGGAGCAGCTTTACCGAACATAAATGCCACACTATTAAGATAGGTTTCCCACCCCAATACTTAGCACTATGCCCAGGATAATAGGGAAATCACTCTCATAAGAACCAGATGCTTAGAGGAAGCTACTATTATACTAAAATCAGCACTAAAATGGTCATGCTCCTCCCTGTGATCTTTCTGGATGTCTTTGTACATCCATAAAATGGTGATAATAGCACTATCAATCTTTAAGGCAGTCTTTCAGAAATAACTGCCCATTTCTCAAGAGAATATTACTATTGTTTTTATATTAACAACCAACTGATTCATGTTATATTTTATAATGTGGCAAGCTAACATACATTGATTCCAATAACAGTGTATTGCACACTGCATTTTTAAATTGTATTTTAAAGTATGTTTTCTATCTGCTTCCTGACATGTAAGGAAGCGTAAGGAGTTACTATTAAACTAACGATTTGCACATGAAGCTACCACTGTACTTTCTTGAATAAACCGGGATCAATCAACAAATACTGAAAATGAACCTGTTCCAAGAATGATGTAAAATACTAAAAGAAAGGCATCCTGGTGTATGGCTGTAGGATAAGCATTGGACAGCTAACCACAAGGCTGCTCTCTAGAAATCCTATACAAAGTCACTATGAGTCGGAACCAACACAATGGCGCTCAACAACGACAACAACTAAAATATATTTTTAAAATACGGTTAAACCATTCCTTAGACCATATGTAAGATTTTGTTCCCCCCCCCCAAATTTAGGTTAATTATTACTATTAAATATGAATAATTAGCCAACCCTTATATTTCCTGTTGTGTTTTCTAATTAACTGGAAATATTTTATAACTCTAGAATGCTATTTTAGTAATTTATGCTTTTAAAAACGCCAACTCTGAATAAACATGTCATTTGACAAAAATTTAAATTAACATTAAATGCCATCTAGAATTAACTAAATCATTCACTTTCATTGCATGTTTTAATAACGACAGTTAAAAAATAAAAGTATTTTTCATACTTCTTAAGTATGAAAAATTTAAGGTAAATCTCCTGATAATGTCAGTGTGTGCTAGTCAACATTTTCCTATCAAAGCCCATTGCTGTTCTGTAATGTCATCCATAAATATTCCTCGTCTTGTCCCACACTTTTTAGCCTCTGGCTATAAGTGTCAACCATCAGGGCACTTAAAAACCAATCCATTTGTCCTTGTAGCTGCTATATTCCCCTCTAACTATTAACACATTCTTATCTCACACTTTCAGACAACACATAAATATTTTAATAATGCTACCACCAGGTTCACAGTGTTGCTGTTAAAATAACAGTCACTAAATGGGAAAAAGTCCAGCCAAGTGGAATAACAAAAAGCAATCCAGGGGATTGGGGTGAGCAGAAACCTTTGGTTTAACTTTGAGTCAGCTCTGTATGTTCATCGTCATATTAATGTTTTCACCAGAACTCAACACTACTGTTAAAAGTCCATAAATCCTAAATGTTTCAGAGAAAATTATATAACCTCTCAATTAAGTGTGAGGATTCTTTATGGTTTTTAAAGTTATATGAATATAAGTAAGGCATTTCATCAATATTGTGGATGAAAATATGATCGAGGCATTCAAGTCACTATTTTTGAATCTTTAAATATGATTTACTGACTTCCCACTTGGAAAGAGAAACACAGTTTCTATGAAAAAGAATGATATTATGCCTTGCATATGATCCATAACTTTAAGACACCAGTGCCATGATGAATTTATTAAAGTCTTTTTGACAAAGTAAAGATCATAATAAGTCCCTGCCACCTTTATTAGAGCTGGTGAGTTATAGAGTGAGTATATTCAGTGTAATTTCTTTCAAGTAAAGTATGTGGCCAATTTCTTAATACTGCTTTTTATTTTTAATACATAAATTGGCATACTCTGTAAACAAATAATTTAAAGCAGGTTAGTTATGTGCTTAAATTATAACAAAAGATTACTTCAGATCTGTTCATATTTTATCCATGGCATTAAATATGATTCCGTTATTGAAGGTCCAGGGATTGGTACTATAGTCAGTCACAGCTGTGTTAAGTACAAATTAACTGAAGAAGGACTTTACTCAAGAAATTTTACAAGGAAAGCAAAAGATTTTTCAAAGATGTGTTACAATTTTAGTTCTTAAACAAAAAGCTAATGATTCTATTTAGCCAAATATTATCAACTATAGTATGCTGGACTACGAGATTGGTGTGAACCATAGGTTCACCAGTCACTCCTAGGAAACCCAACTCAATAGCACTTGACAACAACAACCAAGTATAATAGCAACCTTCAAATATTCTATTGTTTTGTTGTTTGTTAAACATCGTCGAGTAGGTTCTGACTCATAGCTACCCTATAGAGGATTTCTGAGGAGTGACTGGTGCATTTGAACTGATGACCTTGTGGCTAGTAGTCCAGTGCTTATCCTTCGGCACTACACTGGGATCCTGCAAATATCTATATGTATCATTTAATAAATCACAACTCATATACTCACTAACTACCACTTCTCTGTAAGTTTTCATACTGTGATGGTAAGTGTGTTACTAAGCTA
>NW_006408711.1:4585069-4587495 GCF_000296735.1 Chrysochloris asiatica
CCAGCTATAAGCCCTCCAATCCTCCAAACATAACTTTATATGTGTTATTGAAAGTTATGCCATAAGTATTTCAAACACCAGCAGGATGATCCATTATGGAGAAGTTTCAGCAGAGACTGCTAACTAAAACTGACTAGGAAGAAAGGCCTAGCAGTCTACTTCCCAGATATTACTAAAAGAAACCCTATATGAATAAAATAGAACACTGTCTGTTATATGCTAGGAGATGAGTGCCTTTGGTAGAAAGGTACTGACAAATGCAAAGTTCTCAACAATGAAACAGAGGACACCAACACTCATAAAGATGGTGCAAGATCAGGCAACACTTTGTTCTGTTGTACATGGATCATCATGAATTGGAGTTCACTCAACAGCAACTTACTAAATATGCTATGTCATATTTAGTGACTGGGCTCTTGTTTAAGCTGAGTTCACCCACTTAGATCATATTTAGTGACTGGGCTCTTGTTCAGGCTGAGTTAACCCACTTACATCACAGAGTGGTATGTTTTCTCTACCTCTTACTGAGCTCAGGAAGTCTATCCCAACCATGGGCCAGTCTCAAAACAGGAGGATTCCACATAGCACACAGTGCTAGCTATATTTAAAATAGAACTCCTTATGTGGTGCTGTAGGATAAACACTGGACTGCTAACCACAAAGTTGGCAGTTCAAACCCACCAGCTGCTTCTTGGAAACCTTACACAGGTCGCTATTAGTCGGAAGCGACAATAATAAATGTTTAAAATGTGCTTAGACATATGATCAAGTCAGGAGAGCTATGCGGATCTAGCTAGGCCTAGAAATAAAACTACACAGACTTACATACATTCCTCCTCTGCCCATCCACTTCCCATCCCTGGTTGAAATAGGCTAAAAAAAAAATTGAATTTCAGAGCTATTTTAAGGATGATAAACAAAAAGTTTAAAAGGAAGCATTTTCCCCCTGCTCTTTACACCAGAATAATGATTTTTAAACTAAGGAAAGATTTTAAGTGAAACTCAGATCATAATAATTCATCTGCAGTAATGAATAGCCTTAATCTACAAATCTCAGATGAAAGAGTAAGACTCTTTTCTGCATCCAAAGGTGCTGCCTTTTTCCTGATGACTGCAAGGGTCAAAACTATTAGTTGGGAATTATCATTATTATCATTACTATTACTAAGTATAATCACACTTTGGTTGGTATTTCTCTTTTTTATAACTTCTGAGGCATAACGTGTTCAGATATATTCTTGAACTTTTTACTAAGCATCAAGAGCAGTAATTTACTTATTCCTGTTCAGAGTACATTACTGATTTGCTGTAGGATAAAGCACTAGACTGCAAGGTCTGTTTGAACCACAAGGTTGGTGATTAGAACTCACCAGCCACTCAGAAACCCTACACAGGATCGCTATGAGTCAGAACCAACTCGACGATACTTAACAACAACATGCTCAGATGAAGATAAATAATATTTAAAGTCATGAGGAATGTAGGACCTGGTGTCTCTTGATCCACAATTTTGAACTGAACATATAGTATTTATCTAAAGTGAAATATGAGGTTAATTTTCTACATATTTAGAAATATTTTTGTGTATTTCCACAAATGATTAAGAATTTAAACTCTATAAATATGCTAGGTTGTAATCATATATACACTTCAATATTCAAATATTCATAAAGCTAATAGAAGTCCAGAAACTATTAACAGCAATAATTTATACAATAACACACAAAAAACACCAACAAAGTAAAATAATAAGTAAATAAAAGTTTTCAATATGAAAGTTGTTGTTAAGTGCCATAGACTCAGTTCCAACTCATAGCTGCCATATATTGGGTTTCCAAGGAACAGCTGGTGGTGTATGAAGCGCAAAACTTATGGTTTGCAATCCAATGCTGATCCTACAGCATCACATCAGGAGTCCTTCAATATTAATAAGTGTTTACACTTAATGATTGCTAAATATATGCTAGACACTACTCAAAGCACTCTGTAGGTATTAATTCATTAAAAGCTTATAGAAATCCTATGATATAGTTGTTATTAATTTCTCTCTTTTATGTATGAGGAAATCAAGAAGCTAATTTTAGAGTTTAAAAAATTTCTCAGGTACACCCCAATTAAACACAGGCACTGTTATTTTAAAAATTCTACAGTTGATTCTGAATTCCAGTCAGTACTAAGAACTACTGGTCTTTCAAAGCAAGTTCTAAATACTTAATACATCATCATTCAAGATTTTACACTGAAGACATTGGCAAAGAACAAGGCTGCAGGAAGTGATGGAATACAAATTGAAATCTTTCAACAAAATGATGCAGAGCTGGAGGCACTCACTCATCTATGCCAAGAAATTTGGAAGACAGCTACCCGGCCAAATGATTGGAAGAGATCCATATCTGTGCCCATTCCAAAGAGAAATGACTCTATGG
>NW_006408711.1:4588400-4602093 GCF_000296735.1 Chrysochloris asiatica
TATTAATATAGTACCATGGAATGCCAAAAAAAACAAACAAATCTGTGTAGGAATATGTACAACTAGAATGCTCTTCAGAAGCCAGGATGGCAAGACTTCATGTCTCATACTTCAGATATATAATCTGGAGGGATAAATTACATTAGTAACCAAAGGGATGACAACACTTCATCTCTCATATTTCAGACATATATCAGGAAGGACTAGTCTTTGGGAAGGACATCATGCTGGGTAAAGTGGAAGGTCAGTAGAGAAGAGGAAGACCCCCAACGAGATAGACTGGCACAGTGGCAGCAGCAATGGCTCAAGTGTAACAACAATTGTGAGGATCTTGTAGGACTGGGCAGTGTCTCAATCTATTTTGTATAGGGTTGCTATCAATCAGAAGTGACTCGATAGCACCTAATAACAACAAAAGAAGAGTCAGAAAAAAATAAGGGAAACCCTAAATGAGATGGAATGACACAACTGTTGCACAATGGACTTAAATATAGCAAAGAACATGTATGACATTAAACATAGCAAAGATTGGCAATATTTTATTTTGTTATATGTAAGGCTGCCTTGAATTGGAATCAATCAGTGGCAACTAGCAACAATATTTACATTTGTTTTTTGGCTAGGGTAACAAGAAAAGCTAAAACCTCAAATTTGCCAGTTGGGGGAGATGAGAAAAGTGAGAAGAGCATTCCAGGCCAATCAAACATCTTGACCCATAACTCTTAGGTCAAAACAGCTTAGGTATGCCACCAACAGAAAGGCTGTTATAGCTACAGTTTAGGGGTCACACCCAGAAGCAAGATTAGGCACATAAGATAAAAGTGGAAAAACATATGGGAGGATAAGTCACGTAGGACCTTAAAGGCCAAGTGAAGAATTCTGAACTTGACTCAAGAGCCAAGGAAAGCCACTATTGGGATTTAACCAATTAAATGTTCAACTAATAGCTGAAATGTTAACAGTTCAAGCCCACCCAGCCAACCTCATAAGGCAGGTTTGGCAATCTACTTCCAAAAGATCACAGTCTTAAAAACACTATGGAATAGTTCTACTCTGCATACATGGGGAAGTGATAAGTTGACAGCAACTAACAACAAGTAAGTAGATCTTTCTGAGATAGTTTGCCTCCAACTCGTAGGTTCCTTGATGGCCAAGGCTGTAGTATATTCATTTATCCCTTTGAGCACTGCATTCCTCAAACTGCTAGGTACACATTTCTGGGGATACCAGACGACTTCCTAGGGAGTCAACCAGCAACAAGGATAGTTGTAAAATAATCAATTCTTAGATCCTCAGTCTTTATTTGTATTCTTTCCCAATACTGCACTGCCTAAGAACAAGTCTGTAATTGCAAATTCTCTTTTCCTACCACTGATTCATGCTTAACTTTATTATGGAACAATGTCTTATAGTGGAAAATTTCAAGGATCTTCAAACAAAAAAATCATTGGTTTTGGTATTTGTATTGAGAAAATGAATAATTTTAGTGACTAAGTAACCCATTCTTTTGCAATCATATAGATTTTAAATCTCTGTTCTTACTAAAATTAAAAATGATCAATTGAAGTAAATTTTGGTGATAGAACACTGGATAATATTTGTACACAGGTATAATAAAATATATGATATATGGGGCACAGGTATGCTAAAACATTATTTGTGGCTTATCTGAAATCCAAATTTAACTAGACAGCCTTTCTATTTTTTTCTTCCCTGAATCTGGCAACCCTACCCACATTTTCATTTTGAACTGAGCTCCATAAATTATGTGTCAACCCACATCATGATAACATATTTAAACTTTCATCTGATAAGGAGAATGGATGAACTAACTAATATAAGAGACAGCAGCTGAGAGCATACTAAATGCAAAACTTTACTTTTATTTGAACATGTTCCCTTCCTTCCCTGGAAACCCTTCCCCCCCACACACAACTTCTTCCTGCTAAGTTTCCACAGATGCAAACGTGAAGAAGTGGTCCTGCCAAATAACTTGGAAATGAAGGTCCATTAGAGACTCAGATACAAGCAATAATATAGAGAGTGTAACAGAAGGGAACAAAACTAAAGTGTGTGTGTGTGTGTTTTTTTAAAGGATTTTCAACAAAAGCAATTTTTAATAATAAGTAAGTGGGGGGGAAAAGTTGCCTATATCAATATCATCAGTAATACGTAAATGTAAAGAAATAGGAAGAGAAAGAGGTAGAGAAAGACAGTGTACATATTAGTGCAAGTGCCCTGGGAATACAGAACTTAATTGATTTTACTAGTTCCATTCCCTGGAACTTAAAAACCTTATATTGACATTGGGAATACTTCTAAACCCCGTGATGTTATTTTCATCTTAAAATATTATGTTTGAAAAGGTTTGCATTCACTTCTTAGTAAATACTGATGTTTTTCCTTCAAGAGTCTTGCTAAAAAAAAAAAAAAAGTTGTATTTTTTTTTCTTTTCTTTATAGCTGTCAATCATATATATTATTTGTGTCTACTTCAAACTCATTTTACAATAAAGGATTTCAAAATCTTTTCTTCCTCTGAGAGGAAAACAAAAGGTGAAACAAACAAGGAAGATGGCTTTATATAATCTTTTCATTTCAGATCCTGATTCCTTCCTGCTATGAACTTCATGATGCAGTTCTGCTTTACTGTGCTTCAGATATGGACAAGATAAAAGAAGCTCTTATATCCTATAAAGAGCAAATTCACCTTTGGTATAAATGTTGGAACAGTGTGAAAAATGATTTAATCTTTGAAAAAAAAGTAAGTGTTTTGAAAGTGTTTAGATTTGAAAATCTCTAGATGTTTGGATCCTACCAATTTTACAACTCAGATACAATAGCAGTCTATCCTGGTGGCACAATGGATTAAACATTGGGCTGATAAACACAAAGTCAGTGGTTCAAACCCATCAGCTACTCCACTATAGAAAGATAAGGCTATCTGCTCTCAGAAAGATTTGCAGTCTCAGAAACGCTAAGGATCGTTTCTACTCTGTCCTATAGGGTTGCTATAAATCAAAATTGCCTGATGGCAGTGGGTTTGTGTTTTCATATTCTTCATCAGCTCAGTACTTTCAGGTTTTAGCAACTAGACTGGGGTAGGTAGTGGATAAGAGCATTGTGCTTGGCTCTGCATTTACAACTCAGTCAATTACTATCTTGGGCATGTTTCTTCAACTCCTGGTGCATCCATCATCTATATAAAACCAAACCAAACCTACTACTCTAGAGTTAATTCTGATTCACAGCAACCTCTACAGGAGAGAGTAAAACTGACACACATGGTTTCCAAGGTTAAAACCTCTGGAAGCAGACTGCCATATCTTTCTCTTGCAGAGCCACTGTTGGGTTAGAACAACAGACATTTTGATTAGTCGCTGAGCACTTTAACCACTATGCCACCAAGTTTCCTCATTCATAATGTAAGGATGATAATAACAGTGTCTATTTCATAGAGTTGCTGTAAGCCTTAGAAAGATACAGTTCTTAAAGCAAGGCCTAATCCACAACAAGCACCATGTAAGTGTTGTCATTACACAAAAACATGTGATTACACATTATATTGGAGTATTAAAACAATTTCTGGGTAAAAACAAAGATGGAAATGTAGGAGAGCCAAGAATCTAGGTGAATGGAAATAAACAACCAGGACAAAAGTTATGAGAATGATCACACATTGTATGTAACCAGCAATTGTTGAATAAGAACCTAATCTGCTGTGTAAACCTTAAATGAAAATACAATAAATTATATTTTTAAATTTTAAAAAATACAACTATTTCTGGTTTAATCTATAAATACAAGTCTCTGAAAATAGGTAACCTCATTTATTTTTCCTAGCAGACACAGAAGAGATAAAGGTTTTTAAGAAAACAGTTATTTTGTCTTTTGTTTCCTATCAAGAGTCTGAGCTTGAAAGTTAAGGCTATTTCACAAATACAGGCTGGTTGAAAATGGTTGTAATGTGGTACAAAGAGCAGCACAGGAGGGCACTCAAGACATGAATTAAAGTTCACAGTTAAGCTCTGACAGTACTTTAGTATGTAGTTTTTTCTCATCAACAAATGAGAAGGTACTACTGTTTCTTGATGACTAAAATTCTGATTTTATAACCTGTAGCATTAATGTCAAATTTGTCACAAGGCACTCAAGTGAACTTTTACTTACCAAGCAAGGGCTTTTCTTGGGATGCTCTCTCTTGAAATTCTAGTTCTCTATGCTCTCGTGCTACCAAATTTATCATATTATACTGTGCATACTTTTTACCCCTTTAAAGCTTAACAATAAAATAATCTCAGTGTTAGATAATAAAAAATCAAGAATGAGGCATTATTACAAGTTTTCATTACTAATTGAGCCTGGTTTTAAAAAAAATTAATAATATCTGTTAGTATATATGGAAGGAGCTCTGGCAGCGTAGTGGTTACGAATCGGGCTGCTAACCTCGAGGTCGGCAGTTCAAAACTACCAGTCATTCCACAGGAGAAAGATGAGACTTTCTGCTCCCGTAAAGATTTACAGCCTCGGAAACCCTGTGCAGGGTTGCTATGAATCGGAACCGACTCCACAGTACTTAACAACAGTATACACGGAGTTCTAGTGTAGAGCTGCGGGATAAGCACTGGACTGCTAACTGCAAAGCTGGCAGTTCAAACCCACCAACCACTACTTGGAAACTGTATAGAGTCACTGAGTCAGAACTGACTCGACAGCACTTAACAACTAATGCATACTAGTTACAATGTTTTTATCTCTATTAATGAATGTGGTTACGAATCGGGCTGGGAACCTTAAGGTCAGTGGTTCGAAACTACCATCCGCTCCGCGGGAGAAAGATGAGGCTTTCTACTCCCATAAAGATTGACACCCTCGGAAACCCTGTACAGGGTCGCTATGGGTCGGACCCGACTCGATGGCACTTAACAACAACAACAACAACATATGATGTTAATGATACATTTTTTGAGCTGGTATAGCAATGTTTCTTAACCTGAGGCAATGTTATCTTCAAGAGGGCATTTGGTAATGTGTAGATAAATATTTGTTCATCACAACTAGGGGAGTGCACTGGTATCTAGTGTGTAGAAGCCAGGGATGCTGCCAAACATCCTCCAGTGCACAGACTAGCCTCCTTCCCCCAATAAACAAATATCTGATAAAAAATGTCAATACAGCTGAGGTTGAGAAATTCTGCTTTAGAACACTGGTTTTCAGTGGAGACAGCCCTCTAAAGGGCGATTTGGAAATCTGATGATCAGGGTTGGTGGGGAAAAAGGGATATTGGTATTATTACACAGGGGGACAGAGATACATCATGCAATGTGCAAGAAAATCATCTTAGTGAAGTATTGTCCCATATTCTACTCAACTTTCAAATGGTCCATGAATCACACAAGAAATAAACCTGTTAATGATTATCTGAGCCTAGAACCTAATTCCATTTAACATAAGGGGGGGGGGGCTCCAAAAAACTTATGTGAAAATCCATTATTCTTCCATTCCATTTCTCCACAAACTTTATGAAGGCCTCTCATATAAATAAAGAAGTTCTTCATGGTTTAAAAACACCTATGTTCTAGAAATGCAACTGTAGTGTAAATTAAGGAAAGACAGTGTTTTATTTGATCAGAATTTTTTCTAAAAGTTCCTCATCATTTTAGAAAAATCACGTCACCAATAGCAATGTGATGCTTTGTATCTAAGTGGCTAATACAGCATACACATATCAATCTTCATTTGTAGTTTCACTTATATGATCAGAAGCACAGCACAAACTTCTTAATACTTCATTACATCTTCTAGCATAATAAAAACCAAGTATTTATATATTGAAATATGTTGTTGCTGTTAAGAGCGGTTGAGTCAGTTCCCACTATAGTGACCCTGCACAGGGTTTCCAAGGAGCGGCTGGTGAGCTTGAATCACTGACCTTTGCAGTCCAGTTTATTAAGCCACAGCACCAAACCAGGAATACTGAAATATATATATATAGTTGTTAAATGATGTCAAGTCTATTCCAACCCATAGCAACCCTGTATAGGGTTTCCAAGGAGCAGCTGGTGAGCTTGAACCACTGACCTTGCAGTTCAAACGGCTTTGCAGTCTGGCTAATTAACCCACAGCGCCACACCAGGACTCCATATACGTATATGTGTACATATATATGTGTGTGTTACTTTATTTGACTTGACAGCACTTAACAACAAGAACATATTAGTTAGAACTCCCTAACCAGTGTAAAAAGTTAACACCTCAGGTGCTAAACACAAAGTTCAACCAGAGATGCCTTGAAAGAAAGGCCTGGCAATCTCCTTCTGGAAAATCTGCTCTGGAAAACCTTTAGGAGCACAGTTCTACTCTGAAACAGATGGTAACCACCTAGAACTGGAACTGATGTAATGAAACTGGTTTGGTTGTCTGTCTTCATTTGCAGTTACAGATTACACACACACACACACACATCAAAAAATATTGCTACTAGTGTTCCGGTCACACATGCATGATTTTATTCCAAACAAAGCTCATTTAAACACGTCTCTAGGAGTCCTGTTGTGGCACTGTGGGCTAATACGTCAGACTGCAAAGTCATGTGAACTGCAAGGTTGGTGGTTCAAGTTCACTTGGAAACCCTATACAGGGTCGCTATTGGTCGGAATAGACTCGACGGCACATAACAACAACAACAAGTGTATGACAAAAAAAAAAAAAACTTTTCTGCAGCAATCATCCAACGATCATGTTGTTGTTAAGTGCCATCATGGCTCCGACCCATAGCAACCCTGTATAGGGTTTCTGAGGAGTGGCTGGTGAGCCTGAAACACTGATCCTGCAGGTCAACCTAATTTTGCAGGCCAGTGTATTAGAATGCCTTAACAAATGTCCAACAAGAACAAGGGCTTCCAAGGGGATCTGCTGGGCCAGTTCAATTCAACGCAGACATGTCAGTTCAGAAAGTTATGGTGACTGCTTTTAGAGACTGCAAAGGGAAGATCTGGATAGATTTTATCAAAGAACATAACATGATCATGACATTTATTAGGAAGAAGTTTTAAGAAAATTATAAACAGTATTGGTGACAAAAAGGCCAGGCAAATTGCAGTGAGGAATTGTTTTTATTTCCAACATGACAAAGCACCTGCTTATTCTTCAAAAGTAACATGGGCTATTCTATAAGAATTTTATTGCAAAACCTTACCCCATCCACCATACAGCCCTGATCTTGTCCCTGCAAACTCCGGTTTGTTCTAAAAACTTATAGAACATTAAAAAGTTATACAACTTGAGTCCCTTGAGGATGCCAAAAGTGCTCTTTTGATATGGTGCAAATTGAAGAGCAGAGAAGTCTTTGGGGAAAGTTTAAAAAGAAAAAACTGACTACCATTGAGTTGATTCTGATTCACGGCAACTCTATATAGGGTTTCTGAGACTATAAATCTTTATGGAAGCAGACAGCCTAGCAAAGTGGCTAGTGAGCTTTAACTGCCAACCTTAGCAGTCCAGTGTTCAACCCACAGTGGCACTAGAGAAAGGTGAGAGAGATGAAAATACCACCTTGAGAAGTTTAAAGACATAGAGCAACGATCTGTCAAGAAACAGTAGCTTCACATTTATATATTTATGTTTAATAAATGTTTCTACAACTTGACATAATATGAGTATTATGCATATTTAAATTATATATGTAGGTAGAGTATAGATTATATTTATATGTGAACTTCATGCCATGATAGTAGAGAAGCCACAACAAAGCATATGCTATTAAAAACAAAGGCACTGGGTCTAAAAAGGTTGAAAATCTGTCCTTCATTGAACTTATTCACGGTACAGAAGTCAAACTGGTGATACAGAAACTCATCACATCTTCTGATGGCAAATCCAGTGGGTTCTCTGTGACAGGTCATTCTCTTCCATTCTGATTTTATATCCATGGTTTCAATAGATCGGTGAATACCAGGGCCTACCTGATTCTCAAAACACACAATGTAAACCTGACCAGTATAATATCAGCACATAAAATGTATTATAAGGGGAACCATGCCAAGGACAAACTGAGAAAATTGTCATCACCAACCTACCAGAAAACTCAGCTTCACTCATTAGGATGGTTGTCTACAAACTCTTCCATGTAAAACCAAAGTGAATGAAAATGAAAGTGACTCATTTCAGAGGTTTCTAATTTTGCAAGATTAAATCACCACAGGTCTCAAATATCCTCTGGAACAAAATGCCACAGAACAGGCTTTAAGATGACATAATAATAATAATCTATTTCAGCAGTCCCACAACTCATTTTATCCATGCATATGGGGTCCAGTTTTCATTTCACTCTAAATGCTAGGGAGACCAAATGTCTGTTTTGATTACTGTGAATCCTTAATAAGATTTTTGCTTATATTACAGTCTCCTTTCTGAAAACTCTAATTTTCCCTCTTGTTTACTTGTTAGGCAAACATAAATTGAGTGCTACTTGTTTAAAACATTGTACAGAATGATCTAGAGAATTATAAAGTAGAAGACAAACTGTCTGCCTTTGACAATGTTACCACCTAAAAGAGGAGACAGAGCAAACATAAACATGTAAATACAAGTACAGGACAAAATCAAGGAGACTGTAGAAGAGCAATATGCAAATATTAAAGGGGAAGATAAATCAAATCTTAAAAGGAAGTGAGAAGCTGAAAGGCAATTCTTACACGTCTCATTTTTAATTGTCTGTGATACAGGCTTTATCTTTTGAACTTTTCCAATCTAGTGGAAGTCCAAGAGGTGCTTTCTGGATATCCAGTCTGCATATTCCCAAATGGAACTTCACTATTCAAGTGGTAAGTAGTTCACTTGAAGTTGATATACTTTTGGCCACAAACAAAATGACTGTAAGTCTTAACAGCAGAAAGAAATTTGTTGTGCAGTCTTTTATTTGGAGCATCACAGAAAAAAATAAACAAAACCATACCAAATAAAGACTAGTATGGTGCTATAAGATAAACACTGGACTGCAAGGTCAGTTTGAACTTCAAGGTCAGTGTGAACAGCAAGGCTGGTGCTTCAAACCCACCAGCCACTCTTCGGAAACTCTATACAAGGCAGCTATGAGTTGGAAACAACTGAATGCATGTAACAACAACATACAATGCATAAAAGGAGGCCTAATAGTATAGTAGCGTAGTGGTTACGAATCGGGCTGCGAACAACAAGGTCAGCAGTTCAAAGCTACCAGCTGTTCTGCGGGAGAAAGATGAGGCTTTCAAGTCCCGTAAAGAATTACAGTCTCGGAAACCCTGTACAGGGTTGCTATGAGTCAGAACCAACTCCACGGCACTTAACAACAACAATAGTATAATAGCGTAGTGGTTACGAATCGGGCTGCGCACCTCAGGGACAGCAGTTCGAAACTATCAGCTGTTCCGTGGGAGAAAGATGAGGCTTTTTGATCCCGTAAAGGCTTACAGCCTCAGAAACCCTGTACAGGGTCACTAAGAGTCGAAACCGACTCCACAGCACATAACAACAACAACAGTAGTACAGTGGGTTACAAGCTGGGATTCTAACCTCACAGTCAGCAGTTAGAATCTACAAACCCTCCACAGGACAAAAATACGGCTTTGTGCTCCCATAGAGATTTACAGCTTCGGAAACCCTATAAATCGTTGCTATTAGAATCAACTCAGTGGCATAAAATCACTACCACCACGCTGCCATATAAGGTGCCCTGGATGCATATTAGATTATGAGCTGGGCTGCTAACCCCATGGGTCAGCAGTTCAAATCTACCAATCACTCCCAGGCAGAACGTTGAGGCTTTCTGCTCCTGTAAAGACTTACAGTCTCAGAAACTCTATACAGGGTCACTATAAGTCGGAATTGACTTGGTGGCACACAACCACCACAACCACCATACCATATTAGGAGTCCATGGGTGGTGCAAACAGTCAGTGAACTCAATAGCCAATCAGAAGGGTACAGGTGTGAGTCTACCCAGGGTGGTTAAGAGTCTGAATAGACTCTATGGCAGTGGAGTTTGGGTAGTGGGTGCTGCAATGAAAACATTTTGTAGTTGCGGTTAATGTCTACAAGTGATGGAGAATATTCTCAATGATGTGGTTTAGTCTCAGGCAATCAGAGTAAATCCAAGGGTCTTCAGAGAACAAGTTGTTGTGTCTCAAGTCTGCAGCATCGACTCCTGCTGAGTTTCTAGCCCATCAGTCTGCTCCACAGATACCATAAGCAAGACTGCAAAATCTGCTCCCGCCTGGGTTTCCAGACTGTCCTACAGATTTCAAACTTGCAAATCCCTACAATCACCGGAGTAAATGCCTCAAAATAAATTAATTGCTTAACATAAGCACACACACACACTATTCTATTCTCTGGAGAACCCTGACTGATATATTTAATATATACATAAGGATTTGTGTACAGATATATATGAGAGGACTTCAAAACGTTCATAGATAAAATGGAATTAAAAGAGAATGAATTTTTCCACAAACTTTTTAAAGCCCAGTGTTTCCTTCTGTTTTGCATAGGGTCTCTATGAGTCGGTAGGCCTAACAACAATAACAACAGTACTCAACATGTCTACAAAAAGAAAACATCTATGAGGGGGTTGGAATGATAAGAGCTCATTCATAAAACGTGAAAAAAGAAAGGGGGGAAATCTACATATACTGGAATAACTAATAAGAAATGTTTAGGGAAACAACAAAGAAATGTTTTTGGGTTTTTTTCTTTTGCTAAGAGCTATAAAAGCAGTTGTACTAAAAATCTTAAAATAGAGAATAACTGACTAGAATGATATGATTGTCGCTGTAACAGTGGTTCTTAAACAGAGATACACATTAGTTTTTCCAGAATACATATATCTGTGTTTTCATTTTGTTGTTGTTGTTAAATGCTGACAAGTTGGTTTTGACTCATGAGCAACCCTGTATAGGGTTTACAAGGAGTTGATGGTACGTTTGAACCACTGGTCTTGTGGTTCAAACACGCCTTATAGTAGAGTGTTTTGTTGTTGTTAGGTACCATGGAGTCAGTACCAACTCACAGTGATCCTATGTACAACAGAACGAAACACTGCATGGTCCTGCGCCAACCTCACAATCGTTGCTACATTTGAGTCCACTGCTGCTGTCACTGTACCAATCCATCTTGCTGGGGGTCTTGCTCTCTTTCTACAACCCTCCACTTTACCAAACATGAGATCCTTTTCCAGGGACTGGTTCCTCCTGATAATATGTCCAAAGTATGAGAGACAAAGTCTGGACATCCTGTCTTCTAAGGAGCATTTTGGCTGTACTTTTTCCAACACAGATTTGTTTGTTCTTTTGGAAGTCCATTATACTTTTAATATTCTCCTCCAACACCCAAACTCAAATGTGTCAATTCTTCTAGTCTTCCTTATTCATTCACTGTCTAAGTTTCACATGCATATGAGGTTATTGAAAATACCATGGCTTGGGTCAGAGGCATCTTAGTCCTCAAACTGACATCTTTGCTCTTCAACACTTTAAAAAGCTCTTGTGCAGCAATATGCCATTTGTTTTCTTGACTGTTGCTTTCTTAGGTGTTGATGACTGATCCAAGCAAAATGAAGTGTTTGACAACTTCAATCTTTTCTCCATGTATATGGATGTTATTTATTGGTCCAGTGGTGAGGATTTGGGTTTATTTTTACACTGAGGTGCAATCCATAATGAAGGCTATGGTCTTTGATCTTCATCAGTATTTTAAGTACTCTTTGCTTTCAGCAAGCAAGGTTGTATCATCTTCATATTGCAGGTTGTTAATAAGTCTTCCTCCAATCCTGATGCCATGTTTTCTTCATATAACGCAGCTTTTCAGATTATTGCTTGGCATACAGATTGAATACATATGGTGAAAGAAGTCGAGTGTTTTATTGTTGTTGTCGCTGTTAAGTGCCGTCAAGTTGGTTCTGACTCATAGTGACTCTGTATAGGGTTTCTGAGTAGTGACTGGTGAGCTTGAATCGCCAAACTTGAGGTTCAAACCGACTTTGCATTCCAGCACATTAATCACAGTGCCACATATTACACCAAATCTTCACAGATACTTCTGATGCACAACCTGGGTTAAGTATCAGTGATTGAGAAAGACAAATCAGAGTAACAAATAATTAAAAGAAGAATATTTAAAAACTATGATTTACCAGTCATTTCAACATATTTTCAAGCTACAACAACGAGATCAATGTAATATTTGAATAGACAACAATGGAAAAAGTAACTTTTCAAGAACTGATGCTATGCATTAATATATAATAAAAGAAAATTCACAAATCAATGAAGTAGAGATGTATTTTTCAATGAAAGTGGGGAGGGGCTCAAATTTCAGTTCTACCTCACACTACACACATCTCCACATACATACACATACACGCAAGTGCACACATGATTAAAGAACGGAGAGGGAAAAGAAAGTGTAGGTCCTTTTATCAGACCATTTGAAGGGAGGAAAAAAGGGCAAAAAAAAAATAGTAAACAGATGTGAAGTTACAACTAAGTGGGCACAGTATGATTTCAGTTACATATTTTAAAGCACACACATACCTGTAAGGATATATACTAAAATGTTAAGAGTAGTTGATACAGGATGGGTTTCTTTTAATTATGCAATGAATTTAAATCAAATTTTAATTTTCAGAAAAAGGTATGTATTTTCAAGAGTTATGTTTTTCACTGACTTTTTTCATCTAATGATAATTTTGTTGCATAATGGGGTAAGTTTAAAACTACATGCACTTTTAAGTGTTTCGTTCATTCTAAATAGTTTGTTTTTCCTAATTATTGTTGAGGTATTTTCCATTAATTTTTAGCCTACTGAAAATTCCCACTCTGGTAGATCATAATTAAATATATACTTAAAACTGGCCTAACTAAATATCCAATTGTATGAATAAGTTGCAACAATTGAATATTTTATAAAAGCAGATATATTGGAGCAAATCAAATATGGACATCGAGGGATGATTTGGTTTGAAACTCTAAGTAGTGCACAAAGAGGACTTGATAAATAAATAAGCCATTATGGGTTCTTAGCGTTGTGGTTACAAATCGGGCTGTGAACCGCAAAGTGAGCAGTTCGAAACTACCAGCTGTTCTGCAGGAGAAAGATGAGGCGTTCTGCTCCCATAAAGATTTACAGCCTCGGAAACCCTGTACAGGGTCACTATGAGTCAGAACCGACTCCACAGCACACAGCCACCACCATGGGTTCTTAACACATTAAAAACCAAACCGTAGGAAATCAGCACAATCTGAATGTCCAACAACAGTATTCTTCCACTAATTTTTTCCCTGTCAAAATTTTCACTTGAAAAGGGTCTATACATTTCACAAGTTTGACAACACTGTGTATCTCTTAAAACATCCTCACACAAACATCCCAAAGCAAGAACAAGTCACATTCCCCTGCTCTTATATTTCACCATCACCTATCTCACAAGCTTAGTGTGGATGGGCATCACAAAGGGGAAGATGGCCCAAAACAGGCCATTTTTACATGCTTTCAAATGACTTAATCTTTGTGAGCTTGTTTTCTCTTCTATAAAATAGAAATAATAATTTACTTTGCAGGGATATAGACGTACGCCAGGTAAGCTATCTAACATAAAACAATACCTAACATCTACAAAGCAGTTAAACATGTTCCAAGAACTGAAAAAAAAAAAATTT